>NC_072778.1:18403745-18521257 GCF_022539595.1 Amphiprion ocellaris
TCTTACTCCATTCTTCAGGGTAATTTGCTTCTGAAATTATTTTAATAACTCCTCCATTCTCTTGTCAAGCCTTACATGACAAAGCATGTTTTTCTCAATAATTTGTTTCCCGCTAGAGACTGAGCTGTATTCCCTGAATAATCTAAGCTACCTGCTGCATTCAGTCCTAATGGAGCTGCTGGCAAATGAGTCCAGTTTGTAGTAACAAAGGGAGGCATGGTATTAACTCATGCATTATTTTTTGCCTTTTTATGTCTCATGCTGACACAAATGCTTCTGCTTTTTCAACTTTATACAGTTTAATAATTTAGAGAATCTTTAGAGATTTACGCTTGGATGGATTCTGGGTAAATCTCTGAGAACTGGCAAGAGTTGGGCTTGTGTGACCCAACAGGTCAGGAAGATTTCTAATTCTATCTCTCTATATTTGGTGCTGCATTTTGCTTGGTCTTTGTATCTATTTTTCATGTGCTCTGGCCACTGATGTGGTTTCCCTTTGCTGTCCACTGTCTATCTTCTGAGCTTCAGGCTAACATCCATAAGTCACTAGCACTTCACTTTACATGCCCTTTGTCCATTTTTGCCGCCCTTCTTCTTATCTCTCTGTCTTTGGCTCTGTCTCAGTTTCCAGGGCCTTGTTCATATCTTATTTGGAGCTGAGTTAAATTTTTCTTTGGCTCTTTTCTTCCCCTTTTTTGTTAGAGACTGTCACTCTGTCTGCTGCTTCTCTTTATTCCTTTGTCTTTATATGGGTTCAACTCAGGCTCTGTCTGCCTGTTACACTTTTCACTTTTCTTTCTTCACACATTTAAGCTCCACCTTTATTTGTCCTTGTGAGCCCCTGTAACAAGGTTCCAGTTTTGTTCCACTACACAAAGTCTGTGATAACGTATCTTTCTTTATCATTTTTCTCTTTTTTGTTGTGCTTCTCTTTCTTTTTCATCTATCCACCTGTCTTTGTCTCATTCTTACCTTGTGGCAAATTCTGTCCCTCGGTTCTAAATGCCAACTTCTAATGTTTCTAGGCTCACCTTTCTCTGAGTTAAATTCTTACAGTGTTGACAAATTCTGTCTCTTGTTCTGTTTTTCTAAGAAGATTTCTAGCATAGCTTGAGATATATCCAAGATGGTTGAGAATATCTGAGTTCTAACTCTGAGTCAACGGTATGTTCTGTCTTTTGCTTTTGCATATGATTATAATTGCGTCCATAGTTGGATGCTCCTTTACTTTGTTGCCTTTGGGCCCCAATGTTCAATGCAAAGTAAAGTAGGAAAAGTGACTTTGTATTTAAACTGGCAGTGTGCAAAATGCAGTTGGCAATGGTTGCTCAAATTCCATTAACATTGCAGTATAAATCTTTCTTATGGGAAGTAAACCACATCTCCCAGTCTGGGTCAACACTGAGTTTTACACTTGATGTGTGCGATAAGATAAGATGAGGTAATGCCAGGAGAATGAAACTAAAAATGAAAAACGATTCAGAGCTGTACCGCCCTCTTTTGGATTTGCATGTAATTACATCTCCCTTTACTATCAGATGCAGCAAAGGCAAATTCAGCCAAGACACGCCGTGTGATTTATATAGTTTTAAAATATAAATGTTTCTTAGATTTGAAAATGGATTTTTACAAAAAAATAAAAAAATATGTTCACCCAAATTAATCTAAGTTTCTGTGGACTAAAATATATACATTTCGAAATAAATTAATTTTAGTGGTAAAATCACATTAAACAAAAGCAACGCCACTGCATTTTAAACAAAATCTATTATTTTAAACAAATTGTAACAAATAGCTTAATGACTAACTATGAGTGGTGGTTGACAGATTTAAATTTCTTATATTGAATTATTATAATACTTTTTTCAGTAATAATAATATTTTAGATAATTTTTATTGTTGCCCTCATATTGCTATTTCACCAGTTTCAATAAATAATAGAGTAGTTATTACTACTTTTATCAGCATACCAAGATAATGAGACATTATTGTCATTGTGCAGAAGTACAATGGAATTTGTCTGGAGGAACACGACAATTAGCAGCAGTGCAAATAAGAATGAAAATAGATAAATAGATAAAATACCAGAATGTCCTTCTGGATATTTTATCATCTTATACATAGTAGAATAGTTTAAAGCTACATGCTGCAGGAATGCTTTGCTGTAAAAATCCAGTAACAAACGTTTCATGACCAACATCTGTAAGAATTTCCTTTTTTTTGAAGATCTTTTGCAGATTGTAGATACTGTGGTCCCTCACTATATTGCGGTTCACTTCTCACGGTCTCACTATGTCGCAGATTTTTAAGGTGGGTTTAGTTCTTTGGATGTTTCGCTATTTCACAGAGTTTTACAGTACAGATATTTTTCTGTATTTGTTAGTATAAGGTTGCATTGAAAAATAACACTAGAGAACAGATGACTGTTTTTTATGCACTATCAAACTGCTACAGGCTTTCATTAGACACAGACTATGATGAAAATGTGGCAGGAAGTCATCAAACTCACGACACTTCACACTTACGGTCCGGACAACATAACACCTAGCCAAACTAACTACGCTGACTACACCACAAAAACACAATAAAACCCAAATACTAATAACACTGTAACACTAACATAAACCACAATAATGACATTTAAACCCCCAACACCCTGAACTCCCATGGTGCATTGCAGCACCACAGTTCAGTCATAGTGACCAGCTCTGTTATCGCTACTTTATTTAAATAATTTTTGTGTTATAATAAGCATTTTTTAGCCTAAAAAATAGAAAGCAATATGAAAAAAATGCTAAAAAATAACATATTAAAAGAACATTTAATGTAAATAAAATGCGTAGCGTACACCTCTGGGCTCTGATTGGCTCAGCGACCGTAGCATCAGTCTCCCCTGTCTCCCTGTGTAGCACATATGGTATAGCGGCATTCAGTATCTGGCCTTGTCCGTTTCACTTAGACGTCTGATCACTGCATAGTGTTGCTCTGTGGTGATGTGTAGTGTGTGGGGAGGCTTAATAAAGCCTTAAAATATATATCAACAAGAAAAGCACTCAGAGAGCCTAATACTCCACCAAGACTTTTCATTCTCTGACCTTGCACTGAACACAGGCGTGTGTTATGTATGTGTGCGTGAATTGCCTGAACTAAACATGTAGCGGGTGGCAGGAATTGATGGGACTCAGAAACACCCCCACAATTTAATCAATCAATGAATTCTTCCTTGTATCATTTCCGATAAGTCGGCAATGGCAGATTTGTAGTAGGATCATATGATCGTCAACTGGGATCTGATGCAGCGTTCACTTGTTGTCATGGTTACAGTGACGCAGTGCTGGCCTCTATATCTTGCAATCGAAATCTTTAACAAATCTCTGGATCCAGACTATAAATCGCATCACTGCAGAAATCTAATCACTTGGTCCTTGTGTCATTTCTGACCTTCCCTCAAAATTTCATCCAAATTCGTTGGTCCGTTTTTGAGTAATGTTGTAGCTACAGGACAGACAGTGTTCATTTGCATTTACTTTATTTTGTCTATTACTTTGGTGTTTATTTATGTTGTGCCTTGGATCTTATTTGGTTGATTATTTGGTCAGATATTGTATTGTTTTGTGTTTGCTTATTGCCCTGCTCGATTTAATTGTGGTACAGCAGGAGAGCCGGTAAGAGCGCAGTCTGTGTTTGTTGTGCTGAGCAGTGAATAAAACCTGCAGAAAACTGTCCTGTCCTGCTGGGGATGTTTAGCATGGAAGACAGCAAAAGATATGAGCATGTGAGCAGATTACAGAATAATTATAACCCGCCTGACCTACAGCCCTGGAGACGGGTGAGTCGACCAATATTTAAGGGTTGCAATATGGTCGCTACTTCGCGGATTTTCGGCTATCGCGGGGGTTGCGTTCCAGACCCTCCCGAGGGATCACTGTATTGTAGTTATGCCTTCATTTGTCATTTCAAATGATGTTACTTCAGAGATCAGACTTGTAGTTCCACTCTTAAGTCACAAGTAGGTAAATATACCAAAATACTTCATACACAGTAGATATCAGCGCTGAAGTGACAAAGAAAACAGTAATGTCCTCCCTATGGTGGTGACAATGGAGGATAGCTAATGTGAATGTGTGGTGGAGGAAGAATAAAACTCAAACATCACCCACGCTAACAACAAAAACGTTATTAAGAATAGCTTTTGAAATTCCTGTCAAATTTTGACAGCATCATTGGTTAAGAGCCGACCTACCAAGGATCCTTTATATTCAAAATCCCACACCAGCTGTCTAAGTAATAATATTCGCTAATCAAAAATGCTACAGACACGAAAGAACAGCCACATACAATATTTTGTTATTTTACTGTCCTCTGCTTTCTTCTGATCATCCATATATTCATTAACATGGACTAGAACTAAAGTCAGACTGTAGTTAGAACACTAAAAGCTGGTTTGAAGAATTGACCGAATAGATTTAGAGGTTTGGTTACTGTGGGACTGTCATGCTGATGTTGAAGTTTAAGAGTGTAGGATAATTAGAAATGGATTGTTTGGACACAGAATCTTACTCTCTGGGCTGTAATATAACAAATGAAAATTTAGTGTTTACTATTCTAAGAGTGTAGTTCATAATAAAGTCAAGAATATTCAGAAAGGTCTCATCTATCATGGATGATTGATGCCAGCTGCTGTGCTGAGGATGTCCTCAGAATCGAAGCCTGATGGTTACAATGGCAGCATCAGGAGAATGTAGGACGCTTAGGAAAAATACATATTTTGTGAAGGAGTAATTTGACTGAATTTGAGGTTTATAAAGAAATCACCATCTACATTATTTTATGTGTGTCATTCAACTCATACTTGGTTTTACTAGCTGAGTTTAGAAATTGTACAAAGCTGCTGGTATGTTCCTGCTTACTGAAAAGGACAAAATCTCACCACACTTAAATATTGGGTTGTCCCAAAATGATGACAGTTTGCTGCCTACAGGATCACAGCTGCAGTCCTTTATGTGTCTTTCAACTAGAGTTGCAATGGTTAGTCAGAAAATGAATGTACGATTATTTTCATAATCATCACCCTTCACCAAAATCAGAAATAATTTGTTGTTCAACCTCCTCTAATGTGAAAATGTGCTGCTTTTCATTTTCCTTGTCATTGTTGCATATTGAATTAACTACTGATGGAGTCTGAACTGTTGGTCGAATAAAGGCACTCTATGATATGACCTGGTGATGGAGCATTTTTACTAGTTTTCTAATGTTTTACAGGCAAAACTGAAGAAATATTAATATAGGAAATACAAATAATACAAACCTGTATTGTGACTTGACATTTCAACAATAACAGTAAGACAGATTCTCAGCACTGCCATCTCTACAAAATCCCCAGTTTCCAAGACAAATATCTTTTCAGAGAAAACAACTGATGTAATAATGTTGATTTTGACACAGATTCTGACTTACTGTATTTTCTTTAGAGGTGTAGTCCTGGCAAGACTATTAACATTTGACGTTAATGCAGTGTCTGTCACTCCAAAACTGACAATCAGGTGACAAACACAGTGTTTAAGAGTTTCAGGATTAGGCTTCACAGAGACACATGAATTAAATTTACTATATCTAAACTAAAGACAATTTAGTATAATATGCAAATTTATAGTAAATGATGCACATTTTGTGGCATTTTAACCTTGTGTATTATTGACATAATCATGTTATATATGTTGATATGTAATGTTATGCAAGGCATTTTGGATCGATTTCTTGCATCTCAAATATTAATGTCCCAGTGTTTTCCCTTGAATTCTGATTTTCATGCAATTTTTCCTGTTTCATCTTTCTCCATGTTAAGATAGAAGAGCCGGGGCGAGCTCCAGTCATCTAGAAATGAACACAACAGCCGTTTCCTCCAATACTTTGTCTTCTAACTTTAAAACACTTCTGATTTCACACTCTTGAGGGTGATGCACCAAAGGGAAAAGGTGAAGCTACACTATGCGTAAGATGTCCGTGTGAGCTGACACAATATCGATTCAAATCATACATGGTTCACCGACCAGATTGCTACTTTGTGCAAGCCAGAATACTTACGGGGTTTTTTTTGATCTGAGAAGAGATGACACATGTAACTTGGATTCTGTGTCATTTTGTTGCAACTTGATTTAAAAAGTTTGCATATGCAGGCCCACATTGGAGAAAAAAACGCTGTGTAACAGTTTTCTTAGTGCTCCTGTTACTGACATCAGATGCTAGTGAGGTTTTATATTCAGCCCTAATATAGACACACTAAGTGTAATTGAGCAGAAAAAAAAACCAACAAAAAAACAAGGCTTTGTATGCTGCAAAGGCCTGCGGGCACTGTAGGCCTCCACCTTGTTGTACTCACTCACTTCCTCTTAACCGCCTGAAGGCAGGAAGAGAGAAGAGACAGAAGAGGAAGAGCAGCAAAGGGGGCTGGGCTTATTGCTTTCATTTAAAGTAAAAAGAAAAATGCAGAAGTTAGAAGTTTAGGGAGAGAGAAATAATCGGAGGAAAATCAGAAAGACGAGACTCAGAGTAGCGAGAGGGGTGAAGAGCCACCTGCAATCATGGCTCCTTGGACAAGGACCACCACAGAGCGGTACGGTGTCGGTAAGTCAGCCTGAGCTCACTTGTGTCTTTGTCTATGTGGCCATGAACAGATATGCTGCTCTCTGTTTCCATACGATGGTAAACTGGACATGCAACGGACAACAATGAGAAAAATAGATGCTCATCACTTCCTGCTTGACAGGATGTGAGCAGGTGCTTTAGGAGCTTCAGGATGCACACAGTTTGAGCTCAGTTTTAATATTGAAATCATGTTCACCTTTTCATTTCACAAGATCTGGAACGGGGATCGATAAGATCATGAGCAAAATTTACAGTCTGATGGAGAAATAAGCAGCAGTTCATCTCCACGCGTGACTCCTTTTGCAGCACGTAAATACAGAAGCTGGGAGACAAATTATTCCTGAAAATGACAGTTCTAAGCGTGAAACATTGATTTTGGCCAGGAAACAAATCCGAGACTGTGCAAGAGCAACCTCAGAGTACAGTCTGCAGTTTATCTGGTGTGTGGGTTTAATATGGCGGCACTGATCAGTGTGTGCTGCCATTAGATATGCAGCGCAGTCACAAACTTGGCAAGACAACAGATTTCTGACTTCCAAGACAGACTGTTCAGAGGTTCACTGGCCTGATGCAGCCTTTGTATTCATTTATCAGTTGATTACAGTGGGTTGCACTGTGGAAAATGAGTGGAGACAGTTTAAAGTGTTTTTTGTCCCAGTAGTTCTACCGGCTTAAGGTTGTCAATGAAAGTGCCAGTGAATTTAAAATAGTGATTTTAAAGGCTTTACTAATGAAATTACCCAGGGAAGTGTTATTTATCTGCTGTATTTACAATGACCGTCTTCCTCGTCTCTATAAGACTATAATACACACAGGAAGTGGGGGAAGAAGGAAGTTTGTGCGAGTCTGAAGCTGTGCAGCTGAATGCTGTAAAGAATTGATTTAAAAAAAGTAGACTACTGTTGTCAGTGAAAATAATTTAATAAACTATGCATATACACACTGTTTGAACATCATTTTGATAATAGTGTTCCACTTTTTACACAGTCGCAACAATGACTGTAATTACCTGCCATTTCTTAGCTGTAATTACTTGTTTAGACTCCATAATACCTTCAAGCACACATCTACAAAAGAATCCAGTATTTCATTAGAGGCAGACTAACTGATCATCTGTGTAGAATGATCAGCCCGCTGTGTTGCTCCGTCACGTAACTGCTGTTGTACCTTTTCCTGCAGCATGTGTTGCTACCACTGCTGCTTTTCTCATATGCTATACGGTAAATGCATCTTCTGATTATTTACACTAACTAATCAATAAATGAAACTGCAAAATAACCAGAAAATATAAAGACAAATAAAATAAATATCTATACAAAATGTCCCAGACTTTGCTGACATCATTACATCACTCATTTTGTCTCACCATTAACAGCCCAAAGAAATACTGTTCAGTGTCACATAATAAATGTAAGTAGCCAATCCTCAACACTGACAAGCTAGAAGGAGACAATGACACTGAAATTTTTGCCTAAATAGGACTAATGTCATTCACTGAAATACATTTTAAGTCCAGATCTGGATAAAGGGAGGGAAAAAGCTAACAATGAAAATGTTAACCTGCATGTATGTTGGGTTCATTGTGGCTCATCAGTTTGACAGGTGATTCAGGCCTCCCTTCTGCATAAGCTGAGCTACTTTTATTTATCACCTCAAGATATTTACCAGATTTCTACCACTGAAAGACAGACTTCTTGGGTTTCTCCTTGGCTCCTTGTTTCTTCAGCCATTGGCCTAAACATGCATTTGGCAATTGGACACAAACAACTGTGGTCATAGTAACCAACAAACTGCTGCATTTCACCAGTCAAGCTCACTGACACAGTGGTCTAATAACTGACTCCTTTATTAGCCCATAACTGTTGTTTATTTTTTTTTATTTTAGTGAAGTGGAATTTTGTTGGCCAAGGAGAGAAACAACTTTCCCTGGAGGTAGGAGACACAGTTCACATCCAGGAGGTCTGCGAGGGTAAGAATATCTAATAATTATATTAAATTAAATAGTACTTTTCAACAATGATTCCATAGAAACAAGAGAATCTATTATGTTCTTGTCCCTCACTGATTTTCTTCTTCTTTACAAATTGCCATCTCTTGTTTGATGCTCCCAAATATTCACACTGTCCTGTTTTTTCATGTTCACCAGTAAACATTTTTAAAATAACATCAATATTTTGCATCAAAACAAGCATACCTTTCTTATATTAGAAACAGATTGTACATTTTAAAGAACAAGTCTCTTCACAGTTAAAGATGTTAAAAATCTGTAACTTTTGTTTCTTTCTATGGAGTTTTTCCCAGAATTAAATATTAAAAATCCACAGACATGATAAACAACTTTACGATGCAGAGTGTACAAATATTACATAATTGTTACTACTAATGAAAGAATATATGAAATTATACTTTCCTTGCTAGATTATAGTGTAGTAGTAACAGTCAGTAACAGTTGATTTGTGTTTCAGGGTGGTACAGAGGCTACTTGGCTCGAAACAAATCCCAACAGGTAAAAGGTCACAAACAAATACCCTGTTTCTACACTGTGCATTATATTGACATTAAGAGCGATATAATAACACAAGCACCTTCCTTTACTCATGTTACCCCCATTAATTCCTCCTCAGGGAGTATTCCCTGTCAGTTTTGTCCATCTTAAGGAGGTCATCCTCGAAAAACGAGGGTGAGTGGAAAAATAAACTCTCTAGCCAGTTCTCAAAAATTACAAAAGTTTCTGAATTTGTTCAGTTTTCAAGTATGTGTGTGTGCGATTCCAGAGATGAGGAGGTGGTGATGTCTACAGAGATGCCCTTGGTGAAGGAGGTGACCACCACACTGAGAGAGTGGGGAAGCATATGGAAGCAGCTATTTGTGGTATGAACCAAATAATCCAAAAACAATATACGTGTTGTTGAATGTGAGCGGGACTGAATGTAATGCAGAACGTCTACCTCTGTCCAGGCCAATAAAGAGGGGCGTGTGAAGCAGGTCCAGAGGCTGATGTGGGAGCTGATGGAGTGGCGTTCTCAGCTCCTGTCTGGCACCCTGCCGAGTGACGAATTCAAGGAGCTCAAGCAGAAAGTTACTTCCAAGATTGATTATGGCAACAAGTATGTCTGCAGTGAAATCCTTTAATTTCATGTTCACACTTAAATACATATTGATACATTCCCATTGTTAAAGCTCATCCATCAGCCAGCAAAGTACGACTATTAATCACTGAGACGGATCTCCTTTGCACAGCTCTCTGCTCCCTTTCTAATTACCTTGTCTTCCCATCTCGTCTTTTATACTCTGATGTTTCACCTTCACTGCCCATGTTTCCTCTCCACTCTTCTTGCGACCTTGTTCACCTTCCATCAATCTTCGCGATACTCAACCCCAGGATCCTGGAGCTGGACCAGGTTGTTCGAGATGAGGACGGAAACATCTTGGACCCAGAGCGAGCCAGTGTCATCAGTCTCTTTCGGGCCCACGAGGAGGCCACAGCCAAGATCAATGAACGCATTAAAGAGGAGCAGGTACAGGACAGAATGTAGGAGGGAGAGGACCGTACAGAAAGTATTTTAATTCAGAGTGGATGTGATGGCAGATGTTGAAATCTCAACTGATTTACTCTGCCACTTTGACATGGCTTTGGTTTGAAATTTGTCAACTTCTCCTAAGAAACTTTTACATGGTGTAATATCAGTATATATAAAAGCTCAGAAAGACATGGGTGGAATCACAATTTTGTCTCTCATTTACATTTTTTTTCTTTTTGATAAGAAAGTTGTGAAATGAAACTTTGCAGGAAATGGATAATCAGTTTTACTTGCCAGTCATGTCTGCCAGCAAGGACTAATTAAGAATTCACATCCTTACAAATTGGCTTAACATCACTTTAACTCCGTGCAGCTCGTTTTGCATTTCAACATCGATTCATCAGTACGAAGAGAATCTATCTATTAAGTTCTTCTCTTTCACTGATCTTCTTCTCCCTTACAAACCTGCCATCTGGATGCCGCAGCTGGTACATTTCAGAATAAGTAACCATTAATTATGCGATATTGTACCAGCCAAACACATTTGTCAGGACCTTGCCAAAAATTAATGCTTTTAGTTGGTGTTTTATCTTGTTGAATCATCACCTCTAGTTATCCTCCTGAAACTAATGTCCTCTCCTGCAGTCCAACGTCCAGACAGACCACAGTGGGATCTCAGCACGGATCCAGTCCTCCCCCACCCACAGCCTCTACGTCTTTGTCAGGAACTTTGTGTGTCGCATCGGAGAGGACTCGGAGCTCTTCATGTCCCTCTATGATCCCATCAAACAGTGCATCATCAGGTGACACTGGTCTTCTAACTGAGCTTTACTTTTAGATGGTCGTCCAGCATGTGCAGATGTTTTGGATGTGAATTCTTGTCAGGTAGATTTGAGGATTTGAACTCGCAGACCTTTCTGAAGGATGAAATGTCTGTTTGGACTTTGAATTATTTATGTATTGCTCCTGTTGAAGCCTGGCAGATTTCATTTATCCCCCTTTCCATCCATTTGAAATCAATTTTGTGGTGTAGTGGTGAGTTGAAGAGACAGAGAAAATCATAAAGATTAAACTAAGTTGTACGGAAAAAACAGTATAGGTTATATTAATAGGACTCCTATGAGTTAGATTTTTCTTGTGTCAAGAATTGAGATAATAAAATAAGTTAACTTCATCTATAAATGCCATAAAAACTCGGGAAAATTGAGATTAAGGAGGTTTACTGCCACTGAAGCTCTCTCAGTGTCAGTTTACTGTCTGAAATGAATGAAAAATACTTGAACTGGTGTTGAGATCTTCTTACCTTCCCCTGATTCCTCAGCAGTCTAAAGCATTTATGTTCACACACGCTCCAGCCCTGACCTTTTCCTCCATTTTCTAAGATCTATATACCTTTCCTTCTCCTCCCCTCTGTTGTGAAGCTCCACTAAATGAGAGCAATGAAAAACCAAAAATAAACATACATAAAATACAAATTATTGAGCCGCAATTACTGACTGGCAGCACTACGTGGTGCCTGACATTGCTGATTTTCAGCTCTGTCGCTCACTGTCATATAGGTAATATATCTATTTCTCAGCCAATGCAACTGAAAGTATGAAGATACGCTTGAATCGATCATCTTTTTTCCAATATCTAGCCACCCATTTTAGATTTTCCTTTACATTCTTGCAATATGTCCTGATTTATGATTCTTTTCTGGTTGTATTATGTTTGTCTCACTGGTTAAATACTTGGCTCGACACCTTGTCAATGTGTTTATATCCCTGAAAACAACTGGCAGATAATAGGTTTTTTTTAACAGGAATATTTTAGCGAGGAATTAAGTTTTCCTCGGCTTTAATTTACCCTCAAGTACCCATGGCATTTACTGTACATGTGTGTCTATCTTGCTGTCTGTTTTTCTATTCATCCTTCTGTCAGTGTCTTGTGCATGCCATTATGTCGGAGAAATGCTAGTGGGAAAAGCAGGGTATTATCCAGATGCACAACGGTTCCAAGTGCCTGTCAGAAGATGACTGAAACACTTGAACTGTAGTTTCCCTGACATCGCTGAATGTCAAATCATTAAACTGCACCCACTGTGCTCATGTGCAACAGCCAGGCTGCTGTGTGCAGAATCTCATCTTGGCAGCCAGAGCGTCCCTGCAGAATTCAGTTGTGAGGGATGAGATTCTCTCTATTGTTGCTGCCATTTCTGATAGTATGCCTGATTGTATGTTCAATATTATGATTATCAAGGTGTGGCTTGTTTTTTTTTTTTTTTTTATAACTCTTTGTCATCCTTTGTGCAGTGAGAACTACCTGATACGCTGGGGAAAAGAAGGTTTTCCCAAAGAGATTGACTTGCTCAACAACCTCAAGGTCGTCTTTACAGTAAGTGGCCACAGGAGGGCACTGTCACACTGTCTCTGAGCGCCACACGTGCTGGGTTCCATTGGAATACATGATCTTATTTCTTTTTTTTCCCCATTTTCTCCTCCAACTTCTCTGATGCCCACTCTCTGTATGTGTTTTACTTACTTTGTCTTCATCTTTGTCCACAAGGACTTGGGGAACAAGGACCTGAGCAGAGAGAAGATTTATCTGATCTGTCAGATAGTGAGAGTGGGCAGGATGGACCTGAGGATGGACAAGAAGTACACTCAGGGCCTGAGGCGTCCGTTTGGGGTGGCAGGTACTTCAAGAGGACACAATACCAATGTTTTTGGTCTGAAGTGCTCCTAAATTGCTAATCCAAGTGTCCAAGCGATGTATGTAGTAGCTACCAAACTGCTAATCCAAAACATTTTTACTCACTGGCAACATCTACCAGTACTGCACTGATTAAAGTTTTTGACTCCTATAAACTATGAAACAACCCCTGTGTTGTTAGCTTTTGTGCACACACATATGTGGGTGATGCTATGCATAGTTCAACAAATGGTTTCACACTTTCCCACTGATCAACAGATGGCAGTAACATGTCAGGAAACACACTAATGCACCAACAAATGTAGAGAAAAAAGCTGCAAACTTATGAATTGCACAGTGCTGGCGTGAAACTTTTACAACAAAAAATGCCCACTGTAAATAATTTATAAGGAAGGAAATGCTTTCAACATGTTCAACCTCAAGGATTTATATAGTGTGTCTTCACGAGTTGAACTGAAAAAACAAACTTTTTTGCTTGTTTACAAGGAAACTTTGCAGCTTCCCTTTATTCTGTCTCTGAAAGCTGTAATGTATTTTATGACAGAAAAGGCTGTTGTCTCATTTCACCAGTTTTGCCAACTATAATGACTTTCAGTACCCTTTCAGTCATTTTTGTTCCCTAAAGGTCAGAGTAATTCTGTTTGATTCGTCAGCTGCAGGTGCAGGTATTATTGCCCATATTTACACCAGGGAGCCGTAAGGTACAACCACAATCCTTTGCAGGGACAAAACTAAAAAATTAATTGTGACCATCAACTGTTTTTTTTTTTTTTTTAACCTTTTAGGTTATTGTTGCTCCCACTGGCACAGAAAAAGTGCCCTATATCCCCATATAACCTCCCACAGCAGCTATCAGGGAGTGCATTTAGGGTTGTGTTTTTGGTGTGTTCTCTGTTGTGCTGATGTGAATCCACATTGCAAATTACTGTGTAATATTGTCTTTGATTTTGTCCTCACAGACACATTTGTTTTCTCTCCTTGGCAGTGATGGACATTAGTGATATCATCAAAGGGAAGATTGAATGTGACGAGGAGAAGCAGTTTTTCATCCCCTTCTTCCCGTATGTCCTATTTTCTTCCTGTGTTCCGCCTCCTCTGCCTCTCTCCTGCCTGTTCTTCTCTATCAGACTTGTGAATTTTCCTCCGTATAATTCAATTAGCAATATTGCAATTCTCTGTGTATAATGGTTTCACAATTTGCACAGTTTTAAGATCAAATGTTTTTTTTGTGTGTGTGTGTTATTTACTTTTGTGTGTTTGGCTCCAGGGTGGTTGCTGAGAACGACTTTCTCCACACCTTACTGAACAAAGTGACAGCATCACGAGGCGACAGCGGTGGCCAAGGTACTGTCTCACATTCTCTACTCTCCGTTTCCTAGCCATGCCAAAATTCTTGCAAAAGTAAGTGGTCCTGTATGCACTGAGGGTTCCCACTGGACTGTGCATGCTGCAGTCATTGGTGGTCAGATAAAATGGCTATTTCTCATCTCTCATTCTCATCCTCGCCTCTTCTCTCTGCACCGTAGATGAGAACGAAGGACATTATCCTGATGGATAGCAGCCGCCCTTGAGCCGATGCTTTCATATTACTTACCCTTTGTTTCTCCCTCACCAGCCTCTAGTCTTGCTGCCCACTCCCTCATGTTTACAGCTGACTTTGACAACCCCAGTGGGTGACACCGTCTTGTTCCACATAGAGTAAGCCTGCATGTTGGACTGCACTGCCTTATCGCTCAGCTTTTATCTTCCTCCTGCTCCCGAAGGCTCCGGGCGTAACCTAGATATGAAAGGTGCATCCGGACGAGCCGATATGGAAAGAGCACCTGAGGCCACCAGATGTCTGTTCTTAACATTACTCACCCCTAATCTCTCCTTCCTCTCACTTTGAGACGCTTTTGCTATTGTGCACACACACACACACACACACCCACACTGACATACACTGTCTTCCCTGTAGGTATGTGGTTAGTTTTGAAAATGTGGGTTTGTGACACAGTCTAGATTTCACCAACTCTGTCTTTCCCTGAAATAGCTCACCCTCTTTTCCCTGTACCTGTCCATTTCTTCTCTCTGCTTTTACACATAATTTCTCTGAAAGCTGCAAGAGCCCGTATTCTTTAGGAGAACATTTCTGTCTATTATAATAACACCTTTATGTTTTCTTTTTCTCCCTTGCTGCCCTGTTTTACACCTCTTTCCCAAATAGAAAACATCATTTTGTATTATTGATTACGACCTATTCTGCAACAACAGCAGACATTTACCCATCAGCAGAACATTTTAACATTGTGCTTCTCATAACCACTCAAATTTTCCACAAAGTGGAGCACGCATTAAGTTCAGCCCTCAGGCCTCATGTTTCAGGGTTTCTGTAAGTCCTGAAAAGCATCTTAAAATTCAGTTGTAATAGTTTGGAGCCTTGAAATTCTTTTTTCATTTATTTGGCTTTCATTTGAATTTACATACCTGCGAGAGAAATCATTTCTTGGTTGTTCATTTAAAATAAACTGGAATGGCACCTTTTTGCCCAAAGTACATGTTCTGAAAAAGTAATGTCAAGTATTCAGTTTAACTCTCTCATGCCCGTAAACATGCAGAAGTTGCTGACTGAGATCTGTACAGATCACATCTGTTCTATATTTCTCTCTTTTGGACCTGTTACATTTTACAGTACGGTACAGAAATCTTGGGTAGATATGAAGGAATAAAAAAAATAAAGTAAGATAAATACAATAAAATTTCAAGGTTTAGTTGTATGGCAAAGGAAAACTATGACATTTTTCTTTATTAATTCAAATCATCTGTTGACTTCATAAACAAAAAGAGATCAAGAAACTGATTTTATACACAGTAAACTATGATGTCACACCACTAGGCTGCAGATTCAGAGTCCAATGATGGTATAGGAACTGCGCCAGAGGCTTTATAAAGAATATATTTTCTGAAAAAATAATCAGCTGCCTGAAATAGATTTAAACCATACATAGATTTTCTCCTTGTCCAACCCTCCAGGTCTCTGGGTCACCATGAAGGCTCTGGTTGGTGACATAGTCCAGATCCGGAAGGAGTATCCTCACCTGGTGGACCGCAGCACAGTTGTTGCCCGCAAGCTGGGCTTCCCAGAGATCATCATGCCAGGAGATGTTCGCAATGACATCTACCTCACCTTACAGGCCGGCGACTTCGACAAATACAACAAAACAACGCAGAAAACCGTGGAGGTCATCATGTGGGTCTGTGATGAGGAGGGCAAAGTCATACAAGTGAGCAGCACGAAGATGTGGCTGGGGCATGTCAGCATATTTGAACAGGAGAGGGATTTGTATAAATGGACATTGATGTGTGTGTGTGTGTGTGATATTTGAGGTTAAGTGTGTAGGTGCAGAAGTATGTGTGGTCTTTTAAGAGATTGAGGTGTTATGGGCCAGTGAGCAAGCACTTACTCACCCTCTCATAGTCAGGGGCACATAGAGGCGGCTTTTACCCAGAATGAATGCACTTATATGCACACAAACACAACGTCCTTCAAGTCAGTGACACATATTTTTCTCTCCCTCTCCTTTTCCTAGAACTCCATCTGTCTGGGAGCAGGGGATAAGGCGGTCAGCGAGTACAGGTCTGTCATCTACTACCAAATCAAACAACCTCGCTGGATGGAGACATTTAAGGTGTGTGTGTGTCTCTACTCAGTGTGTTACTTTCCTTAAAATGTCTGGTTGCTGTATAGCATTTGCATTCCACATTTCTGCTACGTCTGTCATTTAAAAAATGCACAGAAAAGCATTGTATATTATCTTTAAAATATCTCTTATATTGTATATTTGATAACATCCTTCAGGTGGCAGTCCCTCTGGAAGAAATGCACAGAATTCATTTACGCTTCATGTTCAGACACCGCTCTTCCCATGAGTGTGAGTATCGTGCTCTGTGCCTCCTCCTGTCTGTTTTCTCCATAGATCCACGCTCTCTTCTCTTCTCCTCTCCTCTGAAACCCTGAGCTTAATATGACACCGAAACAACCGAATGATTGTACCCAATTTGGAAAATGACCCAAAGCATCATTACACGCACTTGCTTATACAAAGGAGCAGTTTTTCCTCCTTTGTGTCTGAATCCTCACCCTCCCTTCTCCCACCTTTCTCTCTTTGCCTGATGCATTTTTCTCCTTACTCTTCTGGTTCCCTTGTACACATCCTTCTCCCTCGTCTCCAGCCAAGGACAAGAGTGAGAAGAACTTTGCTATGGCGTTTGTGCGTCTGATGAAAGAGGACGGGACGGTTCTACAAGATGGACTGCATGACCTTGTGGTCTTCAAGGTCAGAACCAGTAATGGAGCTTTTAGCAGAGAAAAAAAAACACACAACAATGGCTTCATTGTCCTTTTTAAAGACAGATAAACCACATACACAATAAATTAGATAAATATCTCTTAAAACCTGGTTAATTTAAAAGTGTGTTATTTATTGCCAGCCAGATCCCATCATCGTCATCCAACACCATTGTGCAAGTAAATAAAACATAGATATTCAACTCTTTCAAATTGAGAGAGACACAATTAACCTTTTATGAGAGATTTCATGGCTTTTGGTGGACCAGGCAGTATTGGTATGGACAGCCGAACTATACTAAATAATGAATTTCATTTTAAGAATGAGGCCAAATTAAAAGGCAACTTATCAAAATGTTAGACTTTACAAACAGCTGCAGTACACAAAGTTATTTGCAGATAGATGTCAAAAATATGTTAACACCATGGGAAGTTTCTCAGTGTGTGTTAGTTGCAACAGTCATAACAGCAGATCTCAACATATAGTGGGGTTGGACAGAAGATTATGGCCACCCAGACAGGTTGAATGAAGCCAAATAGATTTCCTGCCAAATGAGCCAGAGCTGAGATTGAACCCACTTATTGATTAAATGCCAAACGCAATGAAGATTAATTACTCTTGATTCACTCAAAGACCAAACGGATTGTCCCCCTGTGCCCTCTTTCTCGATTATCTCTCGTTATCCCTGCAGTCCTCTCGATTTCTGTGCCACTCACGGCTTCAATCTCTTACTCCCCAATGTTTCCAGCCGCTCACTGATTATTTACTGGTGTGGCATTAATGAGGGCAGAGTTGAAGTTTGTTCAGTTAAAATATGACTGCAGGGTGATAAATCTAAATCTGGAACAATGCACAGTAATTGAAGTCTGGTCATATAAATAACACCACCAATCAAGATGCCAAGAGAAGATATTTCCTTTTCTCTTAGATCTGTTGCTTCCAACGTTGACTTTGTTGAATCTTTTCAGCACTTTTTAACTAAGAAGAAAAGTGATGTCTCAGTGGTTGGTGCTGTTTTTGTTGATGCTTTTATATTTTTAACCTGTGTGCTGCAATAGTTTTTAAAGTTATGAGTTTACAAACAGGCAGAAACCGATGAGGCATAGAATCACGAAAGATTACTGCTGTGGAAGAGGCGACTTCATTCATCATTTGTCATTTTTTCCCTTCAGGGCTGGCCTGATAAATCACTGCATGTGTAGCAAATCCCAGTGTCTCTTTGTTTTCTGCTCCCACATTTGCATCAAGGCATTTTGACTAAACACAGGAAGTACAGTTCTTGTCCCAGTGCTGCTCAGACACCTGCCGAGCATCTGTGCTGTTATTTCCAAACCTGTAGCATTGCAGGTGTGTCAACGTTGTTGGGTTTTAACTAACTTTTGTCCTTTCAGGGTGATAGCAAGCGTATGGAAGACGTGAGCTCCTACTTGTCTTTGCCCTCGACCCGCCACCACCATGGTGACCCCCACAAGGGGGCAACGGTGAGCCGCAGCTCCAGCAGCTTGTCCGGGAGCGGAGGAGGCCTGTCAGTCAGCTCCAGAGACAGCTTCAGCATCTCCACCCTGGTCTGCTCCACCAAACTCACCCAGAACGGTAGGGATGTGTGTATGTGGGTGTGTGTGTGTGTGTGTGTGTGTGTGTGGGGCAGGTGTTACAATATTAAAATACCCGCTTCGTGACAGTGTGTTGGCATTACTACTCTGGAGACTTGGCAGAGGAAAACATTTTTATTCAGAAACACACCCGTATAGACACAAAAGTTGAAGAAAGGTCAGAAGGAGAATGTTTGAAAATTAAACTTGACACGTCAAAAAACATTAATTAACACCTTCTTTGAGCAGAGTAATAAGGCCAGGCCAAGACAATGAATCATCGGTTGGCTGTGAAATTGGTAGAGGACAAATCCACTGCTTAGAGTGTCTGTTGAAATCTGAAAGTACTACTGTGCCCTCTTGGCTTGGGTTAAATGCTTGGAAACAAATTTGTCTTCAGAAAGCCCACATATACGGAAAATTGTTCTGACTGGATGAGGCAGTGTTAATTTTTAGCTGAGGTTAAAAGTTGAGGTGAGGTTATTGGAGAGGAGACATCCAGCCCATTAATGCTGAGTCATCATTATGGTAATTACATTACCATTGCCAGAACTACAAGGGTGTCTATGTTATGAGTCATGGCATAGTAAGCAAAGGATGGAAGGTTGGCGGTGTGTATACATGGCTTTTATTAGTGGGCACTGTCATCGTTTTGCCCTACACACTCAGATAGGCAGCCACACAAGCGAGGAACACACACACTGAGGTGCACACCCTCATCGACAAATGCATAAACGCACGTACACTCCAGGCAGTAAGGTGCATCAGACACAGGTGCAGTGCAACAGCTGTTACCGAGGAAACCGGTCCATCACTATAATGAACATTATCCTGCTTTATTAATCAACTGTACCACATGCACACGCACGCACACACACACACACGCACACACAAGCTCTCAGCCATCCATGGTCACAATGTTGTTTAGGGCCACCCACCAGATGTGCAGCTTGGCCTGGTGAGTCAGAAATTAGCGGACAGAGAAAGCAGAGAGCTTTTAGCAGGCTGCCCTACAGAGACGTGGAAATCTGCCCCATGTCAAACTGTAGCAGAATTAATGAGAGTCACTGTCCACATGACAAATCAACATTTGACGGATTACTGCTTAGTTGTTCTTGTCACATAGAGATGAAACTGAAAATACTGATTTTTTTTTTTTTTAGGGTTCTAATATGCATATGCATCCAGTATATATACAGTATACTGTATATCCCTAGAGTATTAGGGTCATTCCATGTAAATTCATCAAAATCTGAAAAAAATGCCCAGCTGACCCCCTCAAAATTAGCAATTTTAACTGTGCAATTACTTTAGTATAATTAATGAAGTCATTAAACATGTTCCCTTTATGCTATAAATATCATCTCAGTTAGTACACAGGGGTGGGTAGAAATTTTGCATTTTAATTCATGTCGCTTTCCGATAATATTTCTAGCATTTTGAGGCCTAATAACTTCATATGTATATGAATATATTAGAAAATGGTGTTGACACAGAAGGAATGATGGTTACAAGATCAATCTTGACCAACCACCTCTCCTTGAAAGTTTACCCAAAATAGACTTTTCTCCAGTGAATTATCAGAAAGCAGATAACAGTTCCAGGGTACCCATGCTTGTTTTTATTACTGTATGTCATAACAAACTGGTACAGTTTTGGCATTGAAACTGTCATATACCCCATGATATTGATTCTCAAAGTTTATCATTAAAAAAATGTGCTGGACAAAAATTAGATTTTAGATCATGACATTTGCAGTGGATGTAAAATTCCTGGGACTGCAGCTCTTAACAGGGCTGAAATTCATGTGTCTATCTCCGTTACATATAAAGTTGGGAAAAGCTGCAAAAAGTTACTCGAATTAAAAAGTACAAAATGTAAAAGATTGAAAAGAGGCAGACAAATTTCACTGCTTTCATATGGATGGATGCGTATGCTTGGGCTTTGGGTAAAAATATATTATATATCTACTGTATGTATGCATATACTTGACCCCTAAACAATACACAGTACATCTCTTTCTGAAAAAAACAAAGTAGCAATTTGTCAAATGATGTTTTGTCATGCCTCAATTTCTATAATAAATTTATTGTTTTGGTTCTGGTTTTAATACAGTGCAACAAATCATCAATTTCAGCTTTTGTCTTTTGTATGGTGTTAATCCTGCTGCGTTATGATTCACTGTTTATATGTCTTCTGTGTGACCCAAGAAGACACACATTGTCATATGTGAAAAGTTAGAAGTTTTTGAAAATGATGCTGTTAGCTGAGAAGACATTGTCATCATGCTAGCTTTGAGCAGCGTGTGTGCGTGTGCCTGCATACTTTTATATTCTCTGTATGTCTCCCCTCTTCAGTGGGCCTGTTGGGGCTGCTCAAGTGGAGGACTCGACCTGAACTCCTCAAAGGAAACCTGGAAAAACTCAAAATCATTGATGGAGAGGAGGTGGTCAAGGTCAGTGGTGTGAATACCAGTGTGTCTTTTCCATAAATGTGTCACGTGGTATATGTGCTGTCTCGCTGATCATCTCCTTTGTGTGTATACATGCGTGTAGTTTCTGCAAGACACTCTGGATGCCTTGTTCAACATCATGATGGAACATTCTCAGACTGACGACTACGACATCCTTGTGTTCGATGCCTTGGTGAGTGTATAGTGTGTGTGTGTGTGTATATGTGTTCACTGAAGAAAATGTTTGTGGGTCTGACTCTGTGTATGTGCCTTTGTAGCACATTGCAGCTGATTTCTTGACAGACTGTCTCAGTGTGTATCAAGTCTGACATCTTTGTGTCTATCTCTCCATCTTTTCCCAAATAAACTCACCTGTCACATGATTGGACAAAACTTCTCGCCTCCCTTGTAAATGTTTACTGTGATGTCACAACTCTATCTCTCTTTTATCCCTTCTGTCTGACAGATATATATCATAGGTCTGATCGCCGACAGAAAGTTCCAGCACTTCAACACAGTGCTGGAAGCCTACATCAAGCAGCATTTCAGTGCTACGCTGGCCTACAAGTAGGTTGCTTTCATACTTAGAGCCTTTGATGATTCTTTCTGAAAGAGTTAAGGTTCAATTTTCAATTCCTTGGCTCTATTTCAACCACAGAACCAACAAAAGTTAAGCGATAGGTCTTGGTTGCTTAGACTGTGTAGGCATCCCCAAATGCACTTGCTGTTTTAGTTCATGCAGGTACAGCAGCGCAGCGTAAATTGGAGGTTGTGGTGATTAATAATCAACCCTTAGTCACATCATTGAACTCTTTGCTCTCTTTGCTCTGAGACAACCATACTAATCACAGTGACACACAACAACAACAGCTCAACAAATGGAAAGAAACCTCTCCAGGAAATTGATGTTTTTGTCTAAATGATGCATTGGGGCATTACGTGAGCACAAACACTTCAAATCTGCAGCCAGAGGCAGATGGTGTGGGTTTTTGTTTAACTTGTATAATGACGGTGTTGATGAAGCCGTTTATATAATCACATCAGCCTGAGCTAATTAAGTTTATTTCTCATGTCACATATGAATACATCAACATAAAATATGACACAGTAGCATTTGCACTGCCATGCATTTTAAAACATCAAATGTAGCTCTCACTAAAAACAAGGAACTTGGAAATGAGGCGATGTCATAAAAGACTGATGAGATACTGTAATCCAGCTACTCCCACATAAACAACAGAAGCCATAACAGACCCTCCTGATACGTGCAGTATTTATGGGAGTTATTTTGCAGCAGCCTGGGGTCATTTGCATGTATTTCAAGACAGATTGACAATGTACTTATAGAATCACTTACACTGATCAGCCACAACTTTAAAACCATCTACCTAATATTGTGTAAGTCCCCATCATGTTGCCTAAACACCTCGAGACGCCTCTTGGTGTCTTGTGGTGTTTGGCACCAGGATGTTTTCAGTCAGACCTGTAGGTCTTGTGGGTTTTGGGGCCTCTATAGATGGAAGCTTGTTCAGGCAGATCCCAACAGATGATTGATCACATTACAATCAGGAGAGTCTGGAGACTGGATCAATGCCTTATGGGCTCTTTGGGCTCTTTCTGAGCAATTTCTGTGGTATTGCAGGGTGCATTGTCCAGCTTGGGGAGGCCCCAATTTGAGATGATCTCTGTTATTGACTTCACTTGTAGGAGCTTTAATGTTTTGGCTCAATAGTGTAGGCTAATTTAAAGGTCCATGCAGTGTTATTTACTATTGTTTGTGCTTCAATCACAACATATCCGTTTAAACATACCTACTGTCTGGGAACAGTTTATTGATATTTCTGGCAGCATTCCATCAGTTCTCCAAGACCTCACTTTTGCTCTTTTTGATAAAAGTGGCAGAGGATTGACGCTCAAAAACATACCATGCTTACTATGGCTATTGACAAATTTTGCACTGTCCTTTAGATTTCTTAAAAACCACCATGTTGTCATCAAAGCATTTTATGTGACAACTCCCCCACCCATTTGGAGTTCTGAAATCCTTTAAATGTCACCCGCTAATGTAAGAAGCAAACTGTTTTGCGAGTTCAACAGGGCTGCCTAAAGTACAGTAATTACACAGCATTAGTCATCTGAAGATCTAACGGTAAGTGACTAAATACTGCATTGTATTCAGTCGCCACTGGAGGTCAGTGTGTGAGTTGGCCTTTCAGTACTTGACTGAATGAGATTAGAGTACGCTTCTTTACTGAACCCTCAAGCTAGCCAGACTTTAAACACCTCTGGCTGCTTTGTTCTCTCACTTAATTCACTTTACTTGATTCAGTTGGGCACTAGAGAAAACATTTGATTGCTCTGCCAAGGCCTCAGTTAGGAAATTAAAAACATGTCTAAAGATATGGCTGACTCCTCCCGCTCTCTTTTTCTTTTCTGCATCTTTTTTTTGCTTCCTCCAACTGCTTCTCCCCGTCATCTTCATATCTTTTGCCCAATTATCCCCGCCACTCTCCTCCTCCTCCCCACTCTTCTTTCTTTTTCTCTTCCATCTATTCATCTGTCTCTCCGTCATCACTCCTTTCCTCCCCAGCTAGTGCGTTCAACCTCTTTAAGAGGGTCACTGCAGCTTATCGCCCGTCAGCCCAGAGGCTGTTATGTAAAACTCTCTAACTCCCTCTCACTACATTTTAAACTACTCTCAAAAAGAATAAATCCTCCCATGCTTGCCTTTAAGCCATACACCAAAACAAAAGCCAGGAAAGACTGATTTTTAATAACTTGGGTATTATTTTCAAGACCACCCTGATTGCGGTGAGGCCAGATTAGAGTTCACTTTTTAAGGGGACTTTTTATTGTTTAAGAGGATTGGGCAGTTTTAAAGCAGTTACTGTGTGATCCCTTGCTGCCATTTCATGGAACTGGAGCCGACACAAAGCCGAAAGTCTTGATCTTGACTCCCTGTAGATCTGCTCTTTTACACGTTCTAAATATGTTAGTCTTATAGACCAATGAGACAATGCAGAGAGAGATTAGGCAGGGAAATGCTGATGGGTCATAAACTTAGACTGAACTCTGTGCCTCCCACACCTCTCTCAACTGCTTTGACACACCAGAATATTTCTGTGTGTCTAAAGATGCCTGTGGGGTACGCATATGTTACAAAGGTACATCTGTTGAGGTGTGAAATACTATTTTACTATTTTTTTCCCACTTTCACCTCCGTGCCGGTCTTTCTCTCTCTCGTTCTTTCGCTCGCACTCTGTTGCACTCTGTCTTTCTGCTCTATGGAAGTGAAAAATGGAGTTGGTGATTAACTTTCCAACCTGTGGAACATCAGAACAGAAATGACAATTCTGTCTCACTGATTTTGATTTCCTTCTCTGCTCTCTATCTCTCTCACCCCCGTTTCCTCCATATTGCTCGCTCCCAGAAAGCTGATGTCGGTGTTGAAGAGGTATCTTGATGTGTCCAGCCGAGGAGAACAGTGTGAGCCCATCCTCCGAACCCTCAAAGCCCTCGAGTACATCTTCAAGTTCATCGTTCGTTCTCGCATGCTCTACTCACAGTAAGTGTGTGTGTGTTTTTTGTTGGACTGATAGTAACTTCAAATTTAGTTTTGGATCCACAATTAGAAATTTATGAAGTCTCACACACACACACACACACACACACACACACACACACACACACACACACAGACAGAGACAGAGGGAGACAGAGAGCACCCAGTGACTCTGCATCGGAAAAGTAATTGTTTGTGACAGCTCTGTAAGAAAAGGCTGCTGATTACAGCACTAATGTTGCTAATAAGCATTGATGATGAAGTGCAGCAGCCAAATGAGAGCTAATGTCAGGGGCAGGACTGCTGAATGGGCCGCCAACATGGGTGGACAAATTCCAGCAGGAGAAACGCCCACTGTGCTGAGTCCAAATCTACTACATATAAGTGCAAACAGCATTATGTGGACTTTCAGGGTAAGAGCTTAGACTGACAGATTGACAGAAACATGATCTACCACTCTGTTAAGTGGTCTGCCTGTTGCTGACTTGAGTGTGTGTGCAGGTATATAGGATGCAATTGTCTAGAATTTATACATGAAAGGTTGTGAGCAGTGTATTAGTTTTTATAGACTTTGTCAGTCTGTCAGTCCTTTGCCAACTGCCAAGTCTGTCTTTTTAAAGTTCCAGTAGTCTAGTAAAACTGATCTACATTTTCGGCTGTGACCACAGTGCACCCAAAAGGTCTGAGTAAGACTATTCCGTTGCTTTCCATTGCAAAGATCTGTTAACTGAAGGAGAAATTTAAAATGAACTGTTTGTTCCAACATTGTTTTGAAATTATCGCAGTATACCCTACCAAATGAATTTCTAATCTGGGTACCAAGGTTTTTAAATTGCATTAAAGGGCTATTTTAGAGGAGATGTGATAGAGTGTAATTATGCTGTATATTAAACGTGAGGATTTCAACTTTAGTAAAGTTAAATTGGTAACTCGAGGCTGCACCGTAATCTTTAAAGCGTTGTCATAATGGTGGGAATTAATTTGCAGGTTCAGTGAGGTATAACAAAATATCATCGGCATAATGAGGCACAGGTGGGGTGTGTTTGCCTAGTCCAATCCTGACTCCCATAATTTTAAAGGAATATCAAATGCCAAGAGCCAGTGACTCAGCATCATGAATTTTGATACTGGCGGTTTTATCAATGAGTGCTGATTAGTTTACATTAGCAGAGATTCCCGAGGAGCTTGTGTGTTTCTGAATGTATACACACACATATATCTTTAAGCATGTATTTGTGTGCATTTGTGCATCACATTTTCCTTCTGCTACTCCTGGACTGACTGCTTCAGTCACCAGCCTCCCTTGGGTAAAGCGACAGCTCTTGCTCTCCTTCACAGTTTCTCTCTCTCTTTCTCAATCTGTTGTCTTCCAACAACTTGCTGCCCGACACTTTCAACTTTACGTGCATCTAAAGTTTTCACATCAAGTTTCGCCTCCCATAAGGCCTTGCCATGCCATCAGAGAATCAGGTATTCAAAGGAGCCACCAGCGCTGTAGGTGCATCTGTAAGGCTTCATTTTCATCTCCATGAGCACTAGCAGTCGTTAATAGTTAAATAGGTGGCATTGAAGATTTATTAGCTTGTCACACTGGCTTTGTGTTCTCATAAAATCTATTAGGAATGTGTGATGTTTACTGCAAAATTATGTAAGGCATGCAGTGCCAGATTTCACTCTTTCCTTCACCTTCTTTCTGTCCTTCATGCTCTCCAGCTTTCATTGAGCTGTTATGTTGTTCTTTGTTTGTAAATTGTGTTATCCTCTTTCTGTAATTCTTCCCCTCATCTTTAAATTTAATTTTCTCCCTTACCTTTTTCTGTGGAAGCTGATTGTATTCATTGAATATAAAGATCTGTTCTGTGTTGAGGATTATCGTATTAGATTATCATATTGTTATGAGATCTTCTATGTAATCTTTTCCAGTTATTACAGTGCTTTCTTTAGACAGGAAGTCATGGTATCTGGGAATAAAAAAGAAAATTATTTTTACATCACAGCAGTGCATACCTAAATTCTCTTTTCCATCCATCAGATAGAAAAATCCCAAAGTTTACAGACCAAACAATATTTTGATGAATTCCACCGTTTTTGCAGTAATACGGTTTGGCCTAAGGAGTTTGTCTGCATGAATAAATATAAACACAAATAGGATTTGACACTAGTTAACATAATTGTATGCCTCAGTGCACTGTTCTTGCATTTTTGCAAGATTCCCTGATTTTTTTCTAAGAGGAGCAGTGTTCTTAATTTGACCAATTTTTAAAGCTGAGATACATCTCAGCAGTTTTGGTCAGTGCACCTCTTATTCACTCATCTGTGTACTGTGCAAAATATCTGCATTTCAAATCTGACTAAACTTAATGCTTCTTAATTGGAGCATTGGACTTATTTCACTGTTTGGTCCAAGGGGGGAACTGACATTATGAATCAAAACAAGATAGCATTTGTGACTGATTTGCGTTGACAGGGATTTTATAACTCATGGGAGACATGGTTAGTGGTGCCTTGGTGTTCTGCTTTTCTTTGCCTCTCACCCACAACTATATGCAGTTGAAGAGTCTTGCCTCTATCATTTCTGCAGACTTTTCCTCATTGCCCTTTAGTCCTTTCCCTCCTCCCTGCTGATTGTCCCCCCTTTATACCTCCCCTTCTTTCACCATCTGTCTCTAGTATTAGTTTGCTAAGCAAGTATGACATACTTGGATTGTTTTGTGTGGCTAAAAGTGAGTGTATAATTGTAATTTTTACCTCCACATGCGTCATTGGAGATGGATTACAGTAATCATCCACTGTACCAAATATCAAATACACAACTATTTTCATCAAGTGTATACTGTATGTGTGTTGTACAGCCCAGCACTGACACATCTCGATATCTCTGCACACACAGGCAGGAACACACACTTATGCACAGACAGGACTGGTGGATTAAGCAGGACAATGCATCTGTAATCATAACTGTACTCTGCAAAGAGCCCAGTGATAATACCTCTGTGTGTTACCGCCTAATCCCTCCCTCCACAAGCTAAATTCGCCGTGTGCCACATGCTAATCCTTCCCTCCAGCACTCATAACTTCCACTGTAATTAACAACTGCGCAACTGAATCATACAGGGATGGTGAGGGAAAAGGGGGAAGAGAAGAGTTGGAGGGATGGATGAGAGTTTGCTAAGGGTGGAGGAAGTGAAGCTGAAGGGATGGTAGAGGGATGTGTGGGCGTTTGGATGCAATGTGATTTGCAGAAAGAAAGACAACCCAGTGTTTTTTTTTTTAAGTTAGGGGATGTTGTAATCACAGCAGTCAGTTCTTATCAATGTTTAGTTTTACCTTGGCAGCATAATATCTTGTCAACATTACACTGCATTGGTTTTATGCGTCACTGTAATTGAATCTAGTGCCTTGAATTACAATTGCGTACTGGGCAACTCTATCTCATTATTACTTAAGCAGTATGATAATTTTGTTGTGAGTCTTACAGCTTCAAATTTAAAATTAAATATTGACTGAAGAGTTAAAATGAAATACATTGCCTATATACTAAATGTATTTTCTACCATATTATAGAAGAAATATCTGAGGAACTGAAGCAAATTCAGTTGATGCCCTCCTTCCATAAAAACACAAGAATTTAATTTCACTTGTTAGATTACTCTGTATCACTGCAGAAAAAGATTGGCTCGATACAGATGACTTAAAAAACATTATTATTACAAACCTGGAATCAATTTGAACTCTGCCAAAAAACAAATCCCGAAGGATAATTTTCACTCCGGTGAAGTGGCTGATTTTATAAATAACACAGAAGTAAAAATCTGTGAAGGGCATGAAATTGGTTAGTTATGGATACTGGATGTTGTTGAGGTAAAAGTATATTTTCAAGATAAGAGGTGACTGATTATATATCAGATTATCATAGCTCATTATTATGTATTGTCCTGCTAAAGCTTCTTAGAAATGATTTGCAGCAAAATAGCTGAAATATAACTGGAAAAAGTCAATAGAAGTTGAGGACTTTTTATGAAATCTGCAGGCTTGGGGATTGCTGTAGAGAGTACTTTATGAGACATGAATTAAATAAGTATGTGATTTAAGAAAAAGTGTTTAAATTCCTGGCAGAATCGTGCCATAGTTCCAGTGATGAAGGCAACAAATGATAGGAATCAAGCAGCTTGTTGTCTACTAAATCCTAAAGACCTTTCAGTCCATATATGTCCATCTAAGTAATTTTTTCATATTGTTATATTTGAAGTATTAAAGTGACTTGATTTTGGATATCACTTGATAATCTGTCCAGACTTCTGTTACTCAAAAATAATATAAATCAGGCCTTTTCTATCTCTAATTGTTTCATTCCATGTTCCCCTTGCAGCAATTATTCAGCACACCTGTTGCTTTCTGTCATGTCTTTTACTTCCTCAATCAGTTTTTCCTCTTTCATCCATCCCTCCCTCCGCTTTGTTAATCATGTCACGTCATGGCCTCTGCCACTGCCCTCTTCTCTTTGTGCTTGTTTCTGTTTTTCCTGTTGCATTTCCATTAATTCTCTCCTGCCCTTCCAGGCTGTACGAGGGGAAGGAGCAGGGGGAGTTTGAGGAGTCACTGAGGAGCCTTTTTGAGTCCATCAACAACTTGATGCGAACAGACTACACCACCACGCTGCTGCTCAGGGTAATAACATGCACTCACCTTTACGCTCATCTTTATTCGCACATCCCTTTCTCCTCCTTCTGTTTTTCTACATTTCTTCTCTTCATGTTCCCATTTCTCTAATGTGATCTCTCAGTCTGATTCTGACTACATCAATATTCTACTGCTTTATTTTGTCCTCTTATTCTCAGCGCTCACGCAGAGGGAGACATACAAACAGATCCAGTCACAAAAAGTTAGACAGACAGACAAGCAGCCCTGTGAAAAATAATATTATCCCACACATGTGCAGACAGCCTATTTGATGACAAAGTCACCTTCCACAGGATTTCAAGGCGGTAATTTTAACAATGTTTACTTGTTGTGTGTGTGTGTGTGTGTGTGTGTGTGTGTGTGTGTGTGTGTGTGTCATCAGGTTGCCGCTCTGAAGTACCTGCCAACTGTCCTGCATGATGTTGAGAAAGTATTTGATGCCAAACTTCTAAGGTAAGCTTATCCTTAAACACACAAACATGCAGACACACGTACTAACACCTTATCTCTGGTCTCGTTCAGGCGCACTGACAGGGGGTTATTTGGACCTGGCTCAGCCCAAGTTTTCCTCTTGGTTTTGTTTAGTGGCCCCTATTCTTCTGTCTCCCCCACAACCCATCTAGGTCGAACCTTCCCTTCTTTTTCAGGTGATAAAAATCTCATCATACGGACGTAGACACAAGGACAAGCACTCAAACACACTCTGCAGCTCCTCCATGTGCCCCAAATGACAATTTCACCCAAACCATCAAACAAAAGCCATTTTAAACCTCTTCTCTTTTACTCTGAGACTCCAGAGGAGCAAAATGACTTGGAATGGTTTGCTTAACCTCTTCCTGACCCCGAATTAAACTTACAACTGTTCAGCCCAGGAAATAACATCAGTGTACGCACTTCACCAGATGGTGGTTCTTATTTCAAACTACAAATCTCAAACACATTATTTATCTTTTAGCAATCCTGCAACTAGGCTGTATATAAAAGAGGATGTTAATCAGTGTTTTCTTTACTTTCTCTCTAAGCTGTCTTCGTCTTAATATCTCTTTTCACTGGTCTGTGACTTGTGTGTGTTTGTTGTGTGTCCATGTGTGTGTGTTATTGTGGATAATCTGCATCTGCCAGTTCAGTCCCTCTAGTGGCTCAGTGTCAGCACAGTGTCGCAAAGGTGTTACCTTTAACACCTGCGTCACAGACACACACTCAGGCAGACAGACACGTACACAAGTAGAAAGGTGTTGGAGGACAAAGCTAACAGTCAGGACATACATTCTCATCTGCTGTGACTGATTTCCTCTTTTTTTTTCTCTCTTCCGCGCATATTCACTCACCCTTTATTGTCTTCTCCTGCACTTTTTTTTTTTTTTTGCACACACACGCACAAACATATCTGAGCGATCTCAACTTGAAAGTAAGGTCCCCTCTGCATTCTTGATCAGAATTGCCTCGAGGAGATTTTTCCACCAGCAAGCTGTGTGAATTACAATCACCGTGCATGAGGTGGACATCAAAGCTTTGTCTCATCTCCTGTCTGGTTACACTCCTACTTCTTGTAAACCCACCTGTAGTGTGCTCTGTGGAGTGGTACCGGCACAGACATTGTCAGCTATGCATGTGTTTTGTTGGCGCTCTGTGTCCTTTGCGTGTCTGTAGGGTATAGGCTGACATTTTGGTTTTTAATTAGACTCAGCTTAGATGATTAGTGGGCATGATAAGTCTGCTCCGAGCCTCGCTGCCCTGGCCTGTACTCGTGCCAGCCAAGGCACATCAAAAGTCACACAAACACTTTTGTTGTGTTTTGGTTTGGGAGCAGAGGGTGCGCATTTCATTCTTTTATATCATTATTGAAAGTGCTACTGCAGCCTACGTGGCATAATTTAAGGAGACAGAGACAAAGTGAGATACAGACGAAAAATTGAGATGGAGGGTTCACCATGCTCAGAGCATTCAATCTTTCCAAGTGGCACTAGGGCTTGCAACCAGCCCGTTTAATTATTCTAAAATGGAATTTGGGGCAGAGGATAAGTTAAACCTGTGTCTTCATTAAAGTGCGTTTGGCTTCGGCTCATTTGTTTTCATGTAGCGCAGGCTGTCCCGCTCATGTTTGCACAGCGGTACAACTGCTGCTTTTAGTGGCTGCATGTTTTGCCGCTGTAAAGGTGAGATGTCTAAAGCTGGACTTGCTAATTGATGGCTGAGATTTTATCTCTGAATCAGTTATATGCTGCAAATAACTAGAGCTTTTTGTTAGAATTCAGAACACGTACAATAATGTGTAGAAAATTGCTCCTGAATATTTATTGTGCTCATTTTCAAGAAAACAAACCTGTTGCTCTTCCCATGTAATGATGCTGCTGATTATTCAGTCCACCTCCCATCGTTTTCTCTCCCCAGTCAGTTGCTGCACGACTTTTATTCCTGCATCCCCCCTGAGAAACTCCAGAAACAGAAGGTGGCCTCCATGACTGAAATTGTCAGCAGCCAACTCTTCCAGAGACAAGGTGCGTCTTTTTTCTTTTTTTTTCCTCCACTGAGCTAATAGCCAACAGCAGATTTAACGCTGTGTGGAGAATTATACAGCGATAAATTCCAGTCCAGCAACAGGACTTTGCAGACAACTGCTCCCACTGCACTTTATGACTAGTAACAGTGCTCTTTGCTCTAAAGGTTTTATCTTGGTAATATGAAAAGGGTAATGTTCTGTTTCCTGTGAGACAAGCCAGTAAAACTCTGGATAAAAGCGTCCGCCAAATGAGTTAAAAGGACATAATGGTGTGTATGCATGTATTTTTTATTTGGTGTACTGCAGTAAACACTCATATACAGGTCAAGTCAGTTATTTTTATGTAGAATTTACTTGACATGTTAAGAGATTTTAAAAATAGAAGGATAAACCTAACTTATCTAATGCTATCAGCTTGCATTTATTTTTGTGTTAAGCTTTCCAAATAGTTTTGGTATCTATTTTCTATTTAGATGAAGAAAACCGTATCAAAATTTGATGCTGATGTTCTGTCATACAATTTAAGTGCTGCTATATTCACCCCCACTGATATTACAATCAGTGCAATGGACTCCAGTCAGACACCATCTTATTACAATCAACACGAGTGGCACCTATTAATATACTCCTCCACTGATGGTAAAGGTCACTTTAAGTCACTCTTGCTGAGATTAAACAGTCTCGAGGGCAAAATAACATTGACCTAGACGGATATTTGTTAGTCATTGTGAGTATTTGATGTGGGGGCTTTTTTGTCCTTGTGGTGTTGACATTCCCTCTCCACTCAGAATGGAAATGTCCACGAACAAGCTGAAATGAGTATACCGTTCACGGCTCGGTAGATGTTGGTGGTGAATATAGAGAAAGATGAGACGTTACCCATATTAATGTCACTGGTGATATCTGCTGAAGGATATCGAGTGTTTGTAGCAGGTAAGACGGAAGTGTTTCACTGTCATTAACGTGTCACTTTTCACATTGCGCCGATTCCACTTGTAAATGATTTTCACTACATTTAGCATAATTGCCAGGGATGCATTATTTAGTCTGTAATGTACCTTTAAAGTGGACCACACATGAGTGATCACACACACTGTGCCAATCACAGTCCACCCCCTGCCTCTGCTCAGCCCTATTATGTCTGTCTAATTTTCTTGTAGCGGGTTGATAAGTGCTGGTTTCCCCTACAGAGGTCCACATGATGATGGACTGAGTGATGTGATGTTGTGGTGATGTATAATGCAGACTCGATATAGAGGACCATTATTGTACTTCTGCAGTGCAAACTGTGAGTGATTGCGGCCAACCAAATTTGGTCTGAAACCGAAATAAGTCTGAGTGAGGCTGGGAAGGGTGCATGCTTGGCTGTGCAAGACAGATTCAGTCACAACAAGGACGTTGCTCTATGTCTGCATGAATGCATTGTTATACACTACCCAGAACACATTTGTGCTATATTTGTTTCAGAGCAACTGTTGACGCTATTTCTGGGTCTGAATTTATTTGTGCATCTCTGTGTTTGTGCAGTGGTGTATGCTAAATGGGTGTGTGCACTGCAAAGGATGTTTTTTTTTCTTTGTCCGGTCAGTTGCTGTCAGCCAAGTCGGTAGCCAGTTCAGGATATGGTTCCTTGGTATTGATCCTGGCTCAGATGATTGATTCCCCAGGGGTTGAGGCGACAGGTTCGGCCCTCTGGCTTGCTGTCAACACACTCAGAGTTACGCTCTGTCACCAGGAAAGGAGGGAGAGAGAAGACAAGAGAAGGCAATGAAAGTAACAGGGTAGGGAGTGAAGAGGATGATGGGTAGAAAAGCAGACAGCGGAATAAAGAGAAAAGAAGCAAGGGAGTTTGGGACATCATGCCAAAATGCTATATATCAATTTTGACGAAGAATGTACTTCAAGTACTGCCATTTTTGAGAGTGCAAATGTCTCTTTTTGGAATGTATCGGTTCAGATGTAAAAATGATTGAGATGGAGTCAGGCAGAGATCAGGGGGATAAGATTCAACTGAGGAGGAGAGACTTGGGAAAAGAAAGGTTCAGGAAACAATTTGCAAAAGAGCAGGATAGATCGAGACGAATTGAAGAATCTCTGAAGAAGGAAAGGGAATTGCGACTAGAAACTAAGGGAATGGGATGATGATTAGTAAAGACTGGACAGGGACATAGGGATAGTGAAAGAAATGGAAGGATGGATGATGGAGCAATGAGGAGAAGGCAAAGGAAAACAGGTAACAAGGGAATTGACAGATAAAGAGAAAGAAGGGAGCAGGTGAATGTTATAGCGTTGAGATTTAAAAAATAGCTCGCGGAGAGTGTAAAGATGAAGTTTGTGAGAAAGACTGACTTGACTTGTTTTGCTATTAAACAGTCAAGCAGTGATTAAAGTTTAAGGCCTGCTCACAGTCAATCTATCAGCAAATCTACAAGCTGTTGCTCGGTGACATGTGGCTCCTTCTCTTCTCTCTTTTCCTCCATCCTCCAGCACGGTGCTTTTATTTATTCGTTCATTTATGCAATGGTCCAATCCATCTCGATCCCTGCTTCGCCAAATGAGGGCTGACACTCCGTCTAATTGAGATGCATTTTAGCATTGGGATGCTAATCAGCGGGCTTGTATGCAGGGATGCCATTCGTCCAGGAGGCTGAAATACGCGGCAGAGCTGGATTATATATTTATAATGGTTAATGCCCCCCGGTGTCCTATCACTGCACTGCAATACATATTTAATAATCCTACCTGTCTGTCTAACTGTCTGTCTTAGCAGACCTGCCAAGCAGCTCCGTCTCCAGGGAAAAATGTCAAGCCACTGACACCACTCCAGTGTACTGTAGGAACGGTTATGATGGAAGAGGATGGTGGGTGTGTGTGTGAGATGGGCAATCAGATGCTTGTTCATGTTTGACAGAAAGAAGGAATGAAAAATCTTAAGGATGATTAGTATTTGTATTACTTTTTTTTAACCATGTATAAAATATATGAATTTATTGGCTTTTATTTTGGATATTAAAACAATCAATAGCACAAAAAACTTGGTGGTAATTGGAATCCTCAAGAAAAAAAATAACCCGAGGTGCTCTAATGAGCTACACATTTGAGTTTTCCCCACAGTTTTTAACGCTCATTTGCTATTACAAGAAGATTTTCTGAGATGCAGTCATTGCAAGAGCATATTGTTTGCTGCAAACTACTTAGGACTGCATCTTCTGGCAGAAAACACAAGAAGTTGAGGGTGTGTTGGGAATAAAACCTGGATGAAGATTGGTACAAATCAATGTACTCCCTCCGAATAAAGCTAGGTGAAAAATTGTGAAAATCAGGATTCTATAAATCTTTAAATACCATATAATATGTAAGATTATTTAAAAAGTTCTGTGTTTTTCTGCCATCATTCTGTAGCAGAACAGATGCTATTTATGTAATGAGGCACAGGAACATGTTCACATGTATTCAGTTTTTCCAACCCCAGTTCGAAATGAATATGTGTGTGTTTGTGTGTGTGTGTGTGTGTGTGTGTGTATGTGTCCAACTTGCTGATTTTGTCGGTCCATGTGCTTGGGTTTCTCATGACTGGTTGCATCCATGGGCAGTGTTTGAAGGGATTGGGGTTTTTTTTCTCTCTCACTCAGAAATACTCTTCTGATTTATTCAGCATACGCTCCTGGGATTAAGGGTCTTGGCAAGCACATAGTGTATCTACACACAAACACACACAATGCACACATACTCATGCTGGTGCACATGCATGGACAGACGTGCATCCTGTCATATGGGTTAATCTGGTTTTGAGACAAAATTAAATTTACAGGGCGCATTATGGCTCAATTTAGGCAAATTATTATGCAGTCAGCCAGTCACTGTGACAGATTGAGAGCATCAGCACTGATAAAGGGGGTGAAAAAAAAGAACGAGAGATCAGGGAGAGCAAAGAGCAGAGGGACAGAGGGATGAGTCTGTCATTTTGTTTGCCCACTCATTTCCCAAAGCTGGTCAAAGTCCTTGATTCAATCCAATAACCCTGTATATTTTCAGCCAGGCCTTGGTTTCCCCTCCCTCCATCTGTACAGCTTGAGAAAAGACTGTAGTTATGTCATCCATCCTGTAGTGTATATTAAACAGATTAACGGAAACCGATACATTTTAGTATAATGCTTCTTTAAGAATAATTGCTGCAGCTTGGGTGTAAAAATAACCGTCAATGCAGAGAATCCAGAATGCTGCCTATGTTATCTCCAGTGTATGAAAGTATGTATTTGCTAATTTTATCATATCAATAAATATAAACGCCAGCAGTGTCATTACCTAAATTGCTTTCGCTTTAGTGCCACACATTATACAGTGTTGTTGACATTGTTCACACCCATGTCTATATTTCCCCGCCGTGATTACTTAACAGATGCATGTCAGTGCTTGATGAATATGGATGAGTGATGTACTGTACAGTTATTATCGTCAGGATTTAATCAGTGCTGAGTGATCTCAGTTGTCCCCGCATTCTCTACCTATCAGCATTAGTGACAGGTCACTTTGGGCTGCAGTTAAAAATGGGGCTGAATGTGGTTCCCTATACCGGGCATCTAAGAGAGGTCTGGTAACAAAGTTATCACCATGTAACCAAGCAGGATCTGGCTACAAATCTAGATAGCCTTCTTCAGTCCATGTGGTCAGTGGTAAAATTAGGCTTTAGGCTGTTAATACTTCAACAAAATCTCCTTTTTAAAGCAAATGTACAAAACCATTTTTTCTTTTAATATTAGAAAAATAGTACATAATATGTGTAAGCTGGTTAATCCGCAGGTGTTTGCACCTCAGGAGAGAAATGTTTATTGCTATGCATCTCAGAGCAACCGGCTGAGCTGTAATTTCAAAGCTGTCAGCTTTAGTGCTGCTCAGGGTGTGTGAGTGTGCATGTGTGTGTGTGTGTGTGTGTTGCCTGGTGGTCCAGTAAGCCCCCATGTGCCCATATACTGGGTCCTTAGTTATATAGACATATTAAGAGAAAGACATGTGCATCATAAAAACCATAATAGTCATATGGCAGTTCCCTCAGGCTGTTTCAAAGTGCTTCTCTCTGTTCGACTCCCCACTGAGTCTTATGAACTGAAGTATCTCTGTTTACTGCACAGCTCTTCTTCTCTTCTCTTCTCTTTTCTTCTCTTCTCTTCTCTTCTCTTCTCTTCTCTTCTCTTCTCTTCTCTTCTCTTCTCTTTTCTTCTCTTCTCTTCTCTTCTCTTCTCTTCTTCTCTTCTCTTCTCTTCTCTTCTCTTTTCTTCTCTTCTCTTCTCTTCTCTTCTCTTCTCTTCTCTTCTCTTCTCTTCTCTTCTCTTCTCTTCTCTTCTCTTCTCTTCTCTTCTCTCCTCGCTCTAATATGTTATTTTGTGCTCTGTTACATTACATTAGCCTTTGCTACATCACATTAAGGCTCAAGTCATACCTTATTGTAACTACAATAAAATAATACTCACAAACACCCAAAAACTGACAGCCACCGATCCAGAGAACTATCAATTTTAATGGATCTTTCCAAGTCCCACGGAGTGACCTGCAGGAGAATAAATGTGTCTCTTTGGGTGTTTGACAGCAAAGGAACCATCTGCCACAAGTGATTTTTAAATGCTGTTGTTCAGGCTGACCCAAAATTGCAGAGTTTAATATAAAGCTTCGGGTTGATGTTCCAGAAGGTTAATGAAAGTGAGAGAGCTAGCTGCTGTCACTCAGTTGCTGCAGAGACTGCCGTTCGGTAAATTGTGAATGAGAACGGCGGAAGCGAAGAGGGATAGATGAGACTTAATGGAGTAAAGTGAAAGGAGTTTAATCATTTGGGGAAATGCCTCTGTCTCACATTCTGCTGCCGTCTCATTTATATTCTAATGCTTGTGTCTGTGGGGCAGTCTCATTGGAACACAGACAAGGACAGTAGAGGGACGCAGTATATGAACACTTACTGATACTTGCAGATGTGAGATTGCATTAATGTTAAGTAGAGATGGGAGGAACCTGACAGAACAGCATGGTTTCCTCATAAGCTGGCTTTCTATTGTACAGCTAAGCAGGCACAGTTTCTCAGGTTATCACAAAATATGATTTCTTGAAGTATTTAAAGCTTAATCATCCCCGTTGGGATGCTGGGTTATTGTACAGCAACAGTGATAACAACATTAAAGACAAATGATTGCAGTTTTGGAGTAAATTGGTGATAGAATAATAATATAATATAAAAAAAGATTTAGATAGTGTAAGTGGCTGTCCCGTTAATCAATCTGAACAAATACAAAGCAGGATTTAGATGTAGGCTTAGCTGGAGCCAGCGGCTTGGTAATTCATTACTCTCCGATTAGAGGACACTGGGAATAAATCTGCCCATCAGTCAAAGCAGTGAGATGGTTGACCGCGAGGCATTCGTCTGCCGTGATCCACCTTGGTCGAATTGATCAAAACGTTGTAGCAACTAATGCTACCAATAGAGTAATTGGTTGGCCAATTTAATATGGAAGATAGAGCAGAGGAGGAAGGCTGAGATGAGTGGTGGCAATTAGCGGGTGACTCATAGAGGGTGACTAAGACGAATGGAAAGGAAGAGAAGGATAATTCACACTCTGTTTAATACACAGGCTAAAAAAGATAAAAGCTGCATCCGAAAACAGCACTTAAGGGATTAAATTAACAGTATCAATGGGATCTAGTACTTGTTATTCTTGCACCAATTCATTGGTTGTGTGGTAAACATGACAAACATGTCCAGTTTCTGTCTGGACTAACAAGCAAAGATCACCAATGCAGCCTAAAACACATACATACATTGAGATCTATTTTTTGTGCGTATTTAAGTGTAAACTTGGGCATGAAGAATAGTAATTATATTCAAAACAGCACCCTTTACTGTGATTGTGTTTACTTCAGTTTTGCTGACAGCGTTTGCTCTGTGCCATGTCTTATCAGCATCACAGCAAAAAAATCGCAATGAAAAATGTATTTTCATGCACCATTGCCAGTGTGTGTCGCCATTACTCATTAGTACAGTCTATCATCTGTAACTTATCGGCCTGTAATTTCGGGAGAGCACTCATTCACACAAGCAAGACAATTTAATACATAACTTTGGGGGAGGGGGAGTTATTGTCCTACTAAACCTTTTTGGAACCCCTTTTTTGCTTCTGCAAATCATGCATGTCAAATATATTTTACAACCCCACCATATCGAGTCTGTGATTAAAAACGGAAATGTGAGCAGCTGAAATACAAACAGAGTAAAATTAAGGCTTAAATTCAAAATGGTGTTTAACGATGGAGCAAGGAAATAAGTAAGAAAGGAGGGAGGAATACAGATGAAAGATGGTGGGAAAGTGGATGACAGGAATCACCCACAGTGACATGAGAGAGACATTTAGTCATCACCAAGCAAGAAGACAGTTGGCTTGGTCCCAGCCCCCTCTCACCTCTCAAGATTTACTTGTTGTTGCGCCTCCAAACCTCCTCATTATCATCTTTTCTATCAATCTGTCTTCCTGAAAGCAGAGGACAAGCAGGAGGGAAGAAAAATGGATAGAGAGAAAGAGGGGAAAAGCTCTGATTTACATGCCTCTTAGAACCTGAGATTGCATCTCATTATCATCGGCTATAGTTTATTGTGTTTGGCTGTCAAATAGAAAAAAAATGGAACAGAGAAGGGATGAGCTAGCTGCTGAGCCATCAGAGCTGCTCTGTGTGTGGTGGCATGCCAGCACGGGCGGCTGTCTGCTCTCACAAACTTTGTAACCCAAACACATAACCACGCTTTCACACAGGCACAAAGACATTCAAGCACTGACACATCAAATAGTGATGAAGCACCAAATCAGACACAAAAAGAACAATTCACACTTGGGCGCACAGACACACACTGGTATTAAAAGTCAAAGGCAGAGATTACGGCTAGAATAAATAGACATTTTGGGCTGAATATAGATGAGCACTTGAACCTCTGCTGGTGTGCACTCCGGATATGTTGTGTGTTGTATAGCTGCACCTGTGTGCATGCATATGTATGTGAACGCTGACGTGTGCATATATATATACACACAATGGTGTGTCGGAACAAACACGCACATTCTAATGAAAACTAGAAAAGATTAAAATGCATCCGAATGTTTGCCGCAAGACCTTGATTTCCATTTGTTTGTCAGTGCCTGTTGGCGAAGCTTTCTTCCACAGCATGGCTGAATTAATTTATTGCATTGTTGCACTGCAGGCTAAACCAACAACATGCAGCTAAATCACAAAGGCAAGTGGAGCATAGAAACACAGGTGTGCATAGGAAAGTGCAACCACTGCTGCTTTCACCAGTGTTAATTTTACTCACAACTGTTGTGAAATTGTGAAATTTCTGATAAATTTTACGTTTACCTTATTTTGTATGACATATCGACCCGCCTCAAATGTGGGCAAAAATGTACCGACTGTAAAAATGCTGCATCAGTGTGAATTCCTCCTTTCTGCGGTGCCCTTTGCACCATGCCTGTTTTTCTACTCCTAACTCTTAGCATCACTCCTCTCACCCTTACTTGAGCCTCCCAGGCAGCATCTCTTTTTAGGCCGCTTTGTTACAAAGAAGCAGCTCCCAGGCCTCTGCAAAAATAGTTTAAGGTGTTAGGATTAGCGGTTAGACTCTTCCAATCCCAGAGGAGGATGTGGAAATGCCCAGAAGGAAGTTTTTCCTAAGAGTTTCAAGCCAGAGTAGATCTACAACACATAGAACATGTAGTAATGTTCTTCAATATTACCTGTGAATGTTTTGGGCACTAAAAAGAAAGTGAGACTGGTTTCAAAAACAATCTGCAGTGTGTATTTATCTCTTATTTATTACTTTTATTCCACTTCCAGTGCCTCTTCTATGTACGCTTGCATGCTGTTTTTCAAGGAAGGTTGTTCTCAGCAACTTGAAGAACTTGCCACAGTTCTTCTGTGGATTTAGGTTATCTCACTTGCTTCTGTCTTGTGTTATCCCAGACTCACTTCATCATTTGGAGATCAAGGCTCTGTGGGGGATCTCAAATCTGTTGCAGGACTCCAGATTCTTCTTTTCTCTGAAGATAGATCTTTGTAATGTCATTTATAATCTTTGTTGTAGTTGTTTATCGCTGTATGTTTGAGGTTTTTGTTGACCAATCAGAACCCTAACTCTAATCCTGATGGTGCTGCATAATGGATATGAATCTATAGATGTAAAGGACCTTAAACAGTGCTGCATCATGGAGATAAACAGCTTGAAACAATAGAAAACTGGTGATTGGATGATCAGCTATTTAAATATTGTACAAACTTTACTGAGAAATTCCTGATACTTCATAGTAAAATAAATTTGACCTGAAATGCTGTGCCTGAAAATAGTATTATGATGGACAGAACAGTACTGTAGGTTGCTGTGACAGGAAAGGAAATGGAAATCGAGAGGAAAAGTGTAAAATGGCGACCAATTATTAACAGCCCGGTCAATTATCCGATCTGATATTCAGCATTTTACAATTATCTGTAATGTTTTTTGTAAATTTTGACTCTTATTTTTAAAAAATTAATACATTTTCACTATGTTGACTCCGATGCTGTTTCTCTCTCTGTCTGTAGTCTCAAAAAATGTCCCATCCACTATGTGTATCTGCCTGGTTACATTTCAGCAAGGTTTTGGGTGGACTTTATCCTATCTGAAAGTTTGTCAAGCGTTTCATATTTTCTTTAAATGTATATCAGTTCCAAACATCAGTTTTTGAACTCTTTAATTACAAGTAATCTGCATTGACCCTCAAAAAAACACATCGGTTTTACCTAAAATCGCATCAGGCGTAAGAATAAATATAAAGGACAGAGTCTGGGTTATAAAAAAGGACCAGAAAGCAGAAGTAACAGATGAAAAAAGTGACCAACGCACACATAAGAGGGACTGAAAAATGAGGTAAGGATGCGCAGGCAAAGGCAGTAGACTGTGTGAGGAATCTAAATATGCTTTTGAAAACTTAACAAATCTAGCATTTACGCTGAGGCATCAGTTGCATTTTATCAGTGAGCGACAATGACTTTGAAAGTTCCTCTATCTGAAATAAATGCAGATTTATACAGATGCTTAAGATACACATTGACTCAGCCAATAAATAAAATAAAAATCCTACTAAAATGATATCAAGTGGCATAAAAAGGTTTAACAAAAATGTAGGAATCATCCATGGTGTTTGTTTCTTTCCATATTCCACACCTTGCACCATACGCTCCTTGACAGACGTCAGAGTGAATGGTCAGCATAGTGCAGTGACCCAGAAAAATGTTCTTTTAAATAGCATCATCTCAAATGCCCTCCTAAGGAATGACCCAGTCTTGGGTGCTGCACACTACTGTAGCTGATGTTCTTACCCGACTGAAAGCCCTCGAGGAACAGAGCGCAGTTCAAAGACGTTTCTGAGAAAGCCACCATTCAGACTGAAGCAGCCGATATTAAGATTCCTGATGTTGTTCCAGGCCAGGCAAGGTAATAAGAACTACTTGAGAAGTTAAAGTCACTGTTCTGCATCAGTGATTGAAGACTATCCACCACAGAGTCTGGAGGAACATTATCAAGGCAGCCTTTACTTCATTTTTGATGCTTATATTTAGGAGCTCTAGACGTGATTTGAAAGAAAAGTAGGACTTAAGTACAATCAAAGCAGACAATACGCGACCCGTCAAGGGATGCCGAGAGATGAGCGAACCATTAGGGTGTCTGAAGCGTACTAGTTTAGTGAATTTTAAGATGGGAAGCAGCTGCTGGCTCAACTAAAGGTGCTTTTCTCTACATGCAGAAGCTCAGCTCAGGTCGTACAGAGTGTTCTCGAAGCCTGGGCCTGAGACTGTGGTTGTTTTTCTTCATCATGGTTAAAATTGGTCAATCAGAGATGCTTCTCTAGTGTCAGCGAACCCCTTAGAAAGGTCAACCAGTGTAGCTGTCTCTAAGAATTACTGCTACTCCACGCTGCTACCCTTGTTTTTATCGGAAGAGAGCATTACAGTTACATAAGAACCAACATCCCAGTTCTGTTTTTTTGTCTTGCTGTTATGCACTTTTTGTTTTTCTCCCTCACTTTTCCAAGTAATGTTTGCTTTGTGCGCCGGCAGAGAGGATAAACAGAGAAAGCGACAGAGATTATACGTAACCTAAGACCTTCATGATTTTTCACAAAAAGCGTGTGTACAATCTGCAGTTTGTCATGTACATTAGAACTCCAAATGCTCGCCAAGTACTTGGATACATTATTGTTTTTTTTTTTTTAAATTCGATTTGACAAACTACCTAATTTGCAGTATAGTTAATTGATTCTTCCACTTCTTGCACATTAGCACTGGATCAGGGTGCTTGAAACTTGCAAGATCGGTTGGTTTTTCATTACGCCCGGCCCTTATCACGATGAAAGCATAAAGCACAGAATGTATTATAGCACAGTTACTCTTGTAATCCCCCTCCCCACATACATTCTTGCTATTTCACGTTCTCTTCTCAGAACATGTTGCACCCAAAAATATCAACTGTTTGATCCAAACGAATAAAGAAGCAGGTGGCTTTGTGGTTATTTCACCAGGGAATGGAGTTCACGGGTCCACAGGTTTTAATGGTACATTCAGCCCAGAAGGCAGATGGATTAATTCTCAAGCTTGCACACACAACAATACCGCTACAACACACAACCCATTGTTTTCTCTATCTGAAAGAACAAAAGATGATGAGTTTCTGCTTTGATGGATTAAACAGATTTAGCAGGGTTTCTGCTTAATGCTGTTAGTATCTAAAACACCATTCTCTATCTCTCTAAAGGGCACAAACCAGGAGGCCTCGCTATAAGATGTTCTTTAATGCTGACCGAGAAACATTTTTATGTTAAATTCGACACTGTACATGATGTTAAATACACTAAACAGAAGCATAAATGCAGTGTGCAAGTGGTCTTCTTTTGTGAATTTGAGAACAAAAAATACTGTTGTTATGGTAGGAAAAGATTTAAATTTAATCGGTGGTGCACCAAAGTTTTTGTGTTGCTTAGCTAGTGACAAATTTTCTCCCATTGAGGTTATCCACACTCTCATCAGATTTAAAGGACAACGATCAGATGGTGTGACCAGCACTCAGACGTTTCTTTGACCAGTGACTGTAAAAGGCCACCGAGAAATTCTAGCTTCATTCCAATGCAACAGATGACAAGGGGAAGACATGAATATGCGGCTGGCACATTGATTGCTGGCATGCCCGCAGGGATTTGAATGTCCACAACTCCACCAGTTTTTTGGATAAGAAATCATTTCAGCCGGCATGGTATGACAAACGATCTGCGGCTTGATGCTCGGGATGGACATGTCAGTGAAATGTCATGTTATAAGATTCTGTCCAACTTCGCTAAACCCTTGAGAAAGTATCAACAACCTTATTTACTCTGTGCATTTCAGGTGTATGACTCCTAACTAACTTGAGATTTCTCATCTGTGACTCCACTCTCAATCTGCCCGTTATCATTTCCAATAAAGCGTGGATTTTGTTGTTTCGTGGCATCCATTCTGTTATAGAAATGCTGGGTGTTTGAACAACAAATAATTTCCTAGATGTAGAAAACAATGGCTAGAATGTAATAAAATATCCCGTGCTGTGCTCATATTTTTGTTGTTTGATGGTACAAAGATGCTATTTGTGTTTAGTTATTCAGTCTTTCCCAGTGTTTCATTCAAACCTCCTCCTCATCTTGTTGGATTTGCTCCACCCATCCAGGCCCCTCCTCCGTCCCCTCCTCCTACTCCTCCCTCCATTTCCGAGTCATTAAGGGCATTCAGTGACTCATGCATTTCCCCTTGTCTCTCTCTGATCCCCTCCTTCCTTCCTTCATGTTTGTGTGATAGAGTGACTGCTGTGACGAGGATCCACTCAGCAGGCGTACAGCCTTGGCTCAGTTAATAATGGAACTAACGAGCATCAGCTCAAATGAGCTTTTAATGGGCTCTGTCTACCTGCGGCTAGAAAGAGAGGGATGGAGTGAAGGAGCTGGCAGGCAAAAAGATGGAGAAGAAGAAGACAAGATAGGGAGAGGTCAAGCTACTCAAGTAGCAAAAATAAAAAGGATCAGTTAATGGTAAAGCACATTGTAGATATCATCATTTCTCACTTTAAAAATGCACAGTGACAGTTAAAAGTCATTATGCCTAATATGTTGCTCTGCTGGCTTTTTAATAATAATACATATATGGACTTAATATAAGGATGGAATTAAGGGACTATTCCAGAGGTTCCTAGCAGCGATCAGGCCAGTAAATCCTTTGTGCTTCCAGCTTACATTTCGGGCAGCCGTTTCATAATTAATGCAAGTGCAGAGTAATTTTTCTTACCTTCTCGGGGATCATTGGTTTCAATTAATTTAAGTATGCTATCAAAATCAACTCACAGCCACTTGCAATTTGCTCAACATAGCTAATGCATCACAATGAAACACGTCTGCACTGTTTTTTGTCAAAGTCACTTCATTTTGGAGTTTTATTGAAGATAAAATCGCAGCATGACCTGTAGATCCTTGTGCATTCAAGTGATGAAGTGAAGGTCTTCCAACAACGCTTCTCCATTGAGCTGCCACACAGTATTCTGTTTAGAAGCTGTGATGTTTGGGATCTCAAGACACTCATATAAACGCTTATCAGATATAGATATAAAAACATGGTAGAGTTTTGATGGTTGGATTGAGTATTTTGTTGACCTCAGTCTCAAGGACAGTGTTGGATAGACACCAGCATATAAACACATCGTTCCTCGACATCATTCTTTCCTCGCACAGAGGTGGAAATCTGCACACTAGCAGACAATTTGCCATGAGCTATCACTGGAGATCTGTGTTTTAGAAGACAACACACAGAATTTTAAGGTGATTAAGATGACCATTTTATTCCAAAGTGTAGAGAAGGTTGTGGATGTTGTGGAAAATGACTGCCACTGACAGCAGATGTAAGCATATTGCAGTAGGTAGTTACAAAATATGGTTTAACTCTTTAATAATCAGTCTTTTAGTATCTATCACAGCATTAGTGGTCAAATCGGCACTCTCAGCATTAAAACATCAAATTACAAAGCAACGTGCAGTTTCTTTTTCCGTAGGACACAACTCCATACCATGTACAGAAAAAAAATCCACCGTTGATTATTCTTAGATGAGTAGATTTCAGAAAATGATAAAGTCTGTGAAAGGTGCCAAAGACTTGCATATAATACACATCTATTAATTTACTCACATCTCCTTTTACTCCACTTTCCATTAGAGTTCTTTTACTACTTCTGTGGTTTACTTTAACTCCTAGAATGACATTGGAAAATCTCCAAAAAAAGAGCTGAGAACATCTAACATCCATAAAAGATTTACTGTGTGGTTAAGCACAGTTGTGGATGGCATAACAAATGTGTAATATACATTTCTTCATGTGCAGTAGATTTAACTGTGTAAATTGTAACAGTGTCCTTGTTTTTGCAATCATTTTTCACTGACAGTTTTTTGTTTGTTCCCATAATTACTGATGATGTATTGCATGTATGACCAAATTAAGTCACAAATTAAATAGAGGTTCAGATTGATCAGAGAGAAGGGAAAGTGGAAGTGTCGGGCCTTGGTGATTGATGTGTTGACTGTGTATCTGACGGAGCAGCTGACATGCATTGAACTGTAAATAGACACTTGATTGATATTACTCCACTGTGCAGTCTGGGGTTAGATTTGAATTTCTTCTTCAGGGTCCAGTGGCGTCATTACTCATAGCTGTGTGGGTGCAGCTGTCTCCACAGGTGCTGCACCAATTTGATGTAAAGGCTCGGGTTTAGGGTTTCAAGGGATTTTCAGAGAGGAATAACATTAAATTGAATCTCGATGCTGTGCCATACTTTTGATGTTTGTTTCTACACTTCTGAAGGCTCAAAAAAGAGACTGAAAAAATTGTTCTTGCATGAGCTGTCTAATGCTAGACAGTTTTTCCAAATATTTGTTTTTCTTTAGTTAAAGGTGGAGTCTGCGATTGTGGATAAAGATGAGGTTTAGCTAATTAAAAGTGCTCAGTAGTCATTCAGGGTCACTTTATTTGGTTCTCATTTACAGAGCCAGGCTGTGTACAAACACCTGCTACTTTTTCCGTGGACATGCAGCTAGCAGTCTGTGAGAAGATAATTGCCTGAATTCCACAAAAACTGCACTGGATTATCATTGCTTTCTCGACCTCTGACCTCTGTTTACTATTGTGTGTGCTTATTAAACCTACCCTCTTTTACCATGTATGCTTTTGTTCCTACAGAGTGCCGTGATGTGTTGCTACCCATGATGCTGCGGGAGCTGAGCGGGGCGCTGGCTAGTATGGCTGATGGGCCTCACGATGAGAGAAGAAATAGTTTGGAGCTGCTCAACAACATTCTGGAGGTCCTCAGCAGGGACAATGTGGTGAGATACACAGCAGCCATTTATATACTATATGTTTATATGCATTTTTTAATTTCGTGTTGTATTGAAATTGTGGACACGCACGTCGGATGTTTTCTACATTAGAAATTTTTCACACAAAGTCTTCAGCACATTTTATTTCTGTGAATAATTCTTTGGTCGGGAATGTTTTATATTTAGTGTGAGATGTTCACTCTGGACTGGGATTGTAGCTGCTGAAGCACAGCAATTTCAGATTTGTAAAGGATAAATATAATAATTATTTATCATAGTAAAACACATCCAGTATGTACACACTGAGATCTGACCTTTTGGGTCACTTGTGTATTTGATTATGTGGTTGCAGTTAGTTTATAACGAAGTGCAGTGGGGACATTTATATGGAATATTTTTTCTCTTTTTACATTATCACCTTTCCTTTCCTTATCTTTTCTTTTAACTTCTTTCCTTTTGAGTGTTTCTGCGTCATTTTAGCCAGTATGCAAAAAACACTCCCAATCTTTTGCACTTCCCATCAGCAGCTGTGTAGTGGAAATGTGTCTTTTTTTCCATTTGCAGTTCCATTTTCCCACAGATACAATCAGATGTTAATGGGAAACAAAATTACATACCAAGTGGTCACTTGAGATGCAGCTCAAGTGACTCAACCTGATCCCAGGAGCGAGCAGCAGCAACACCAACTACCACAGTTATTGTAGACACGATCTGCATACATAATAATACTAAATGGTTAAAAAACATAAAGATATCCAGCTCCTCAACATAATTCTAATAAACGCTGCTATAGATGCTTTCAGCTGACGTAGAGCAGTTCACAGTGAGTTTTAACAGGGAAATGTGAGAGTAAAAATGATCCAGCCCACGAATTAGAAGACATTTCCTTTATCTTCTTCATTTGATCTTCTTCATCACTGGATGAATTTGATCTTCCCCTGAGCTCTGTGCAAACCCAGTGGAATTTGTCTTCTAAAGAGGAGATAGCCTTAAGCTGTTTTGTCTTCAGTCATCCAGTCGTGCAATGAAGCAGGCCTTGACCAATTAGAATCTAATTGATTTAGTTTCACACATGTTGCTGAATGTTAGTCTGTAGAAACAGAATCCAGTTAGCTTTTGAACTGAGCACACACATACACAGAACAAATACATCGCTAGCATCCAGCTGAGGACTTTTTAATTGCTTCTGCAAGTTGTTGACAATCTGCTGAGTCTTTGAAGTGAAGGTATGGCTTTTTTCAGCTCTATTTATTTGGATGCACTAATGAAGCGTGAGCTTAGAGAAGACAGTGAGAGGATCGAGCTGGAAGAGAACGAATTGATGAATGTGCAGTGGAGGGAATTTGATTAGATGAATTTACTGTAAAAACAAAAGCAGGTGGGGACAGAGTGTCAAAAGAACATGACAGGTGCAAATGTAATCATGCACAGACCACGGGACCAGTGACGCACAGCCTCGTACAATTTTTCTGTCTAGCTACCCGAGGAAAAAAGTCTGTATTTGGACGGCATAGGCTTCAAGATGTAGATTAAGGTATTATTTACAGGAATTTGCACACAAACACACACATAGATTTGTTATCTGGATGAAAAAGCAAACTAGGTTGGATTCATTTTTAATATTGCCCCAGGACAAATGAACAAGAGCAGGAAAGGCCAGAGAAATGAACATTGCTCATGGCTATGCAAATAGGATGAAAAAGCTGCATGGAAAAGCAGAACCCACGTTAACAGCTAAACAGACAGAGGCAAGAATGTTTATTTCATAGATAATATGGTGGAGGGGTTTTGCAACAAGGCAATAGAAAGAGGAGGAGAGAGAGCCCAGGTACAAGAAGTAGGAACAGCAGAAGTAGTGGAAGAAGAGTTGATAGGAGACGATGTCGCCTCCTCTCCTCCACCTCTTGTTTTCTGCACCCTCCCTCCTTTGTTTTTCACCCTTCTCTCTTCCCTCGCTCTGGGTGGTACCTGATTGAATTGTCACACCACAGATGTCTCCAAACCAGAGAGCGAGAGAGAGAGATTCAGAAAGAGAAACAGAGATAGAAGATGATGCGATAGGCAGATGCTCATGTCTGCAGGAGAGTTTCTGTTGAATTTATAAGTAACTGTGTTACTTTTGTGTGTGTGTGCAGTTGTAAGCATGTGTGTGATGAAGTGAGGATACTAACAGAGAAAGACGGCAACACATGGCTCGCCAGAGCTTTCCCACAACCCCCACAACAATGTTTTCTGTTTTTCCTGTTTACATCGTTGCTAGTAGAGATGATAAATCGGCCTGGCTACAGTTTGGAATAAATGAACAGAGTGTAAACTTCAGGAGAGAGAGGGAGAAAGCACTATGCCTCTCATCCCTTGTTCTTACTGCTCTGAGACTGCTGTCTGAGAAACTCTTTCCAGGAGACCAAAATACCTGCAGTGAGCCAGAAAGATTTAAGCTTATTTAGGATCAACAGCTGCGCCTCGGCCTAACTGTGTGAGTGTGTGGTGGTCTGAAATGGAAATGGTATGCAAGATGACACGCACACGCTTTCTCTGTTGTTTATCTTGTCTGTGTCCTGTGGCTGTGAGTCAGTGTATTTAATGTGGTTTAATCATATCTACCCGATTCTCATCAGGCCCTTCAAATCATCTGCTGTCAGGCCAGAACGCACGCACGCACGCACGCACGCACGCACGCACACACACACACACACACACACAGATGGAAAGGAGGGACGCGTTTAAAACTTTGAACTTTAGCTCTTTTTACCTACTTCTGTTATTTTTGGACCTTCAGTCTTTTCTTTTTATGCATTGCTGATCAGCTCACTCAAGGACACGCATACTTATATTTGGGTCAGATTACACTAACAAGGTTGCACACAAACACACACACACTCACACTCACTCTCACAGTTGCACCCTGCAGCAATTGTGCTAAGGTGTGTTTGGATGTAGCAGATGCTTCAGTAGTGAGTTAATGTCCCCAGGCAAATCTGAGTCAGCTTCTATTGACCGGCTTTACTGCAGCATAATGTGTTTGTGTGTACGTGTTTGTGTATGTGGGTTTTTTTCAGTGCTTGTGCCATGTCTCTGGGATGTAGCATGTTTTACATGTGTGTGTATGCTTTTAAAGAAGCTTTGTCCCAGTTTTTTTTTTTGTGTCTATGTCATTATTTAGTCCAAATTTCTTTTACCCTGCAGGTTTCACAGGCAATCAAACACAAGCTCCTAAATATTTTGCCTTTAAAAGTCACCTTCCAATATTTCTTTAATTTAGAATCAATAGTTATATAATAATAATAATATTACATTTTATTTGCTTTTCAAAATACTCAGACACTTTACATAGTTACAATTATAAAATCTGCAAACATTAAAGCAGAGGGACATCGTACAACAAGTCATAAAACACATCATAAAATAAATTAATATTATATATTAAAAGCAATATCAATATTTAGAGAAGAATATTAATTCTAATTATTAACTGATGTACAATGTACAGAATGGTGATTCAATAAAACTGATGTATTTAGTTTAAAATATCTACATATCTGAGTTTTGGCCTTAATTAAATTATTAGAAAATGACTATTATGCTATAAAATTCCTTTAATTGAAGATCCATGTTACTTACTGCTGGTTAAAAAAAACAACCAATTACAGGCAAAAGTTGGTATTTCCATTTAATGAATTCTTTGTAAAAATGTGCTGTTAAACAATTTTTCAAATATTTTTAAAAATCATATCAGGGTAAAGGGTATCGTCACCTCTTGGCTTTGAATTAAATGGATTTAAATGGAGTATGAAATGAAAGGTTGCAAGCACCTACTCAGATGAAACTCAGTGAGACTGACTAGCAGAGCGTAAACTGCAAGTCCAGCCATGGTTAATGCACTCAATGTGTTCAAGTGTGAACACCACCTGAAGGCAGCCCAGATGACATAGCATTCTGAAATTATACGTAAAATCAGCTCCATATTCCAGATTTAAGTTTGCTTTTTCAAATCTGTAGACTCTCTGTAACCATAAAACAGTAATCTGGCCTGAGACAAGTCTGAGCACAAAGACAGACTATTAATAACATCTTGTCCCCGTTGTTTCCTTCGGCACAAATGGAGGAAATGAAACATGGCAGTAAAGTGGCTTCAAAGCAGATGGAGGTATAGAAAGAGGAAAGCAGGTCTGCACAGAAAATCCACATTAATGTGTCAGAAGCCTTTTGCAGTTAATATACATCCATGCTGAGGATGATTAAGTGAATGTTCTGGAGAGGCTAATTTTCTGAGAAGGGAAAAACATCAGATTCAAAAAGCTTTATTCTCTTTCTTGTATTGTTTGATCCACCATCCATTTAGAACCAGAGTCAAGCTTTTTGGATCGTGCAAACTTGGTTGTCTTTAGGCCAAGGAGAGTTCACATGGGGGCAAAATGACAGCACAAATAAAACCTGATGAGTCTTAAGTTTTGTAGAGGAGAACTTCTGAGACATTTATCGAACCAGGGCCAAAGTTATTATTCCCTATGGATGTTGTTTGAACAGGGCAGGAGATGTTCTGAATCTGTCTGTGTTTTTTGAGTATTAGTACACCTGAGAAAATCTAACAAATCTCTTGTTTATCTTGTTTTTTTCCCTCTTTATCTTCCCCTTTCTCTGTTATTCTCTTTCTCCTCCTCCACCACACTCCTGTACTTTGACTATGCTTCTCTCAGGGGGAAACATTTCAACATATCCAGGACATTGTGGTATCTCTGCTGAGAATCATAAACCGGACGGTCATTACGATGGGTCGAGAGCACGCTCTGATCGTAAGTATATGCAGCTTTTCCTGCTGAGTTCTGTTGAAGTGCACAAGTCTGTCTGGTGTCTTCAACCTTTTGTCTGTTCATACAATGTTATTCAAAGTACATTTACAGGAAAGCAGCTCCATCTAATCCTGTTTGAAATTCAATGTCGCTCTGGAACACAAAGTATGTTGACAACAGCATGTTTTTTTGTTTAAAATACACATTTTTATTGCACATACAAGAGGAAGATCAGGAAGAGAGGGGTGCTGTGGGAGCTCACACACTGTTAAAGGATAGCATATAAAAATACAGGGACAGGGCTTCTCTGGATATGGATTGGTTAATTAGTAAATGTGGTGTCATCCAGGATTCTAATTGGTAGCAACTTGTGAGCCAGAAGCAGCTGAAGTGAGCCCTCGTGAGATTAGTGTTTACACTCTGAACTGCCATGAATCAAGCATTATGCAAATGCTGGGCCTGTGTGTGCAAAAATAATGGTCTGGATGTGCAAAAGGGATAGACCCATAGTACAATTTTTTTATTTATTTATTTTTGTTACAGATTTGAGTTATAATTTCTGATAACAGTCAGGTCTATCAGAATATAGTTTGTTATAAAATGCTGTTTTTCTCTACTAATTATGTTATTATTTTTACAAGGATGCGATGTATTCGTTGAAATTTCACTTTTACATGGGATAATGAACCTTGAGCTATGAAACGTATTGATTTCTTTACATTTTGACAAGCTGTTTCAACCTGTAGTGTGTGTTTTTAGTGCAGATATTCAAGTTGTCGCTCATTGCTCCAATTAGCAGGAGCAGAATGGTCAGAATGCTGCAGAGCAAGCTAGTAGGATATGGAAGTGACTGCCTCTGGTTTGTTATCTGTAATATCAAAGAAGACTGGACTTTTTTGTCTTTCCTGTAATGTCTCACTTTGAAGCTCTTCACATTGTAGTGTGTCAACAGAGATTTCTTCTGCACAGTAAGTGCAATGGTTAAATCAGGAAAAACTCCAGACATTAAAACCTAGTTTCACTGTTATTCATACAGAAGTTATTGGTGCCTTAATGGCTTAGATTTTACAAATATGAATACATTCATACAACATCAATACAGTCCAATCATTAACTGTGAACTTAGAACTGGTCTACCCCTAGTTTGCACTGGTTCACAAATGTACTGAATGTGTACAGTAAGCATGTGGGTTGTGGTGGTTGTTTGTGTTCACTGTATGTGTAAAGCAGTGCCTGCCAGTGTATGCCTTTTTGTGCATGTATTTGTTTGCACGCTTGTGTGGAAATCCTTGAAACAAGATCGGGCTTTACAGCAAAACATTTCCTTTTCGGACGGTAATAAAGGAAAGAATCAATCACTCTGTCAGTCAGCATTGACAGAATTTTTAATTACCTGACACTGACTGTCAGTCTTTCATCAGCTGCCTATCACATTGTCTCTTAATGTATTCTAAGTACTGTCTCCACTTTGCTCTCCAACATCCTGATGATCCAGTGAGCTCCGTGTTTCCAGAGAGCTCATCGACTTGTTTTTCCACCGATATCCCTCCTGTCCTCCAGCTGTTGCTACATTCAAATTTCAGCTGTTAAGCCATCCAGAGACACAATATTCCAATGAGTTGTTGAATTCCTTAGATTTTCAAGGAAGATTCCATCAAGGTCCCGCCGCTTTTTGCTGTAATGTGGCCAGAATTTCTATGTAGATTCATTCATACCTCACACATCTGTCCATCTGTCTAGACAGCAGCTCAGCCAAGTGAACAGTACACCAGACTGATATCCAAAGTGTCGAAGCTTCATCTGTTTCTTACAGATTTGTTCTGGAAACACAATGTCCTCACTTTCTGTCAAAAGTTCATCACAAATTTGACGCCAAAAACTGGCTCCCGCAGAGAAAGAAAAGGGATGATCTTTCTCAGACTCCCTCTCTGGTGGATCTGAAAGAAAATTCAGCAATTCCTTTGGTCCTCATTTCCTTCTTTAGTGCATCTCCTTTCTTTCTACCTGCTCACCACTGTGTTTTATCAGAGCTCAGGATGAGTTGCGGTGGAAAATGTGCCATATACTGGGAGGCTGCTTGGAAAAATTCTCCTTCTGAATTTAGTAACACTAAGCACGCTGCACACCCAGTAAAGAGAGATGCTTTACTCTAGAAAATGTTGGGTCCCCTGAAATTTAATCCACACCTGTATGCACTTGCTGCCCAGAGAGGCTTTTGCAAAACTTAGAGCCACCAGAAACACTTCTTGCGCAGTTTCTTGACACGTGCCTTGGTGCTGGAACGAGTGGTGGACGAAGGGGCTGGCGTGGGCTTGGTCAGAGTCGGTGCAGGCACATCATATTCCCCCTCAAGGGCCTCCATAACCCCCTGGAAGCGTCCCTCCTGCTGCCGAAAATCATGCTCCACGCTGTAGAGGCGAGAAAATCAGAGAGCAATTGAAGGGAAAGAAGACAAATATAAGGGAAAATCAGCAGGAGCACGATTTAGAGGTCGGGGTAGTGTAAAATCAAGTCATATTTATTTATGTAGCTCATTTCTCACAGAAAGATTAAATGTGGGGGTAGAAAGAGGAGATGAACAGAGAGATGTAAGGACAAATGGAAGTCTGCTGAGCGGAAAGAGAGATTAGGGTTGAGAGGAAGGTGAGCGAAGGAGTCCTAATGACATGAAAATGAAGTCGCAAAATGCTGACAACACCTCAAAGAGAGGTTTTTATCTACGCACAATGCAGTTTTATATGGAGATTTGAAGTCATGTTGTGTTCCTAAATTAGATATATGCACCTTCAGCACACACTCGCACATACTTTCACACGGGGCTGGACTCAGCACCCTTTTCATGTCCATAGTATTCTTCTATACTTCATGCACCAGTACATCACAGGCTGGTGAGATGAGAGGAGTGGGAGGAGAATGAAAAAGAGAGCGAGGAAGGAGAGAAGCATTTGCACAATGGAGGAGCTAAAGAAAGGAGTGAGGGAGGAACTTTTTTGCTTTTCTGATATGTTCAAAGCAGACCCTCTTGGCTTTTCTTTTTCCATGCTCTCATTCTCCCTCCCCTCCTTCTCATCTCTCATGCGCTCTTTTTCTCACCATCTCTCTGAAGTGTCCATCGCTGCAGGTCATAATGTGGTAGACTTTGAGTTTCTCTCTCCTTTTGGTAACTGTATGTTTGTGTGTGTGACAGGATATGTATGTGTGTGTGTGTGTGTGTGTGTGTGTGTGTGTGTGTGTGTGTGTGTGTGTGCGTTGAGCTGGATTATAGGGGTGGAGCTGCATAGGGCCTGGCATCTGGAGTTAATGAGGCACATGATGAGACAAAGAGACCAGAGATAACTACCCATCCTCTCCCTCCTCCTCCTATATCCCCAACAGAGACACACTCACAAACACACACAATGCAAATGCGGAGTGCGCTCCCCTCTGCCATCCAACTTGTACGTCTTCCGCAACAAGCCCACAGTTGAGTGAAGTGGGAAAAAAGGGAACTCACGGGGACGAATGGAAAGAGAGGGGAAAAAACTTCTGGGAGATGGAAGGGTGGATAAATGAAAGTAAGCTGCCTTTAATAAAACCTGGCAGGGAGGTCACTGTAGATTGAAGGAGGGAAACAAAAAACTAAACAGACAGAGGGGTAAAGAAGGGCAGGATGAATGCCAGCAGAGACATGGAGAGAGGAGGGCGGAAAGGTCTTGGCTCCTCAGGAAAGAGGGATGGAGGGAGGAAGTAAAAGCTTTGGTGGGTGCAGAGGAAGGGAGATGGCTGCTATGAATAAATGATAATGATAAAAAAAAATGCACCCAGACTACATAGATTGTTCACAAACAAACCCACACAACTTACATAGAAGGAAAGATAAAGTGCTGCACCTGTCCCACATTCACTCAGTTTACGGTCTGTCCTGTTTTAGGATGGAGGACATTTTCTTTCTCTTGTCGCTCTTAAATTCCAACCTTCCCTTGTCTCTCTCACCATTGTTCATGGGATTATGGAACAGTGGGGAAAAGCTGCTGCATTTAATTCCTCCTGCAAGCTGTCATCTACAGTATCCCTGTCAGCGTGTGCATGACTGTAGCGCTCTCGTCTCGGGTTAACACGGTGGACAGTTTTTGCATGTGTGTATGTGTAACAATTCATGACTTCCTGTCCACGGGGTGTGTGTATGACAGGAGGAAAGTGAGAGGATGCCTTCAGGTGCTAGGTGTGTATACATGCCAGGATATGTTTCAGTATGACTGTTTGAGCTGTTTGGGCTTTGGGAGAAAAACATAGGGCTTGTCAAAAATTCTGCTCCCCCTTGTCTCTCAGCATAAAGATTAATTAGAGCTGACAATGGCAGAACATCTTCAGGCAGCCAGCCCACGTCGAAACCTCTTTTTTTCACCACAAATCATTAGGATGGATGTTTTAGTCCCACGCGTAATTCATCCCCCTGCTTGTGAGTCTCTTTCTCCTATCTCCCCTCCTCTTTACCCAGAATCCTCTGGGACTTTGATATAGCCGTAACTGTCCAATCAAACAAATGGAGCTCTTTTACTTCAATGACTCCTGTGTGTGTCTGTCACAATAATACCACTGAAAATGTGATTTTCTGTATTTGTTAAGGCACTGACATATGAGCCGAAGAACGATTAGAAGGCAGATTCTGAATTTCTGTCTAAATCATTAACATCCATCACATGGCGTGAAATATATTCATTTATTTGTTTTTCAGGATGTATTAGTGTGTGCATGCACAGAAAAATAATGAAAGCTGATCTCCTTTTTGCTGGATTAATTGGCTTGTGTGCATATTTGCATGTTTGCAAGAAAAACAAAAGGAAAGTGGAGCAGGAACTGAAATCTCAGGAACTATAATGGTTTTAGAAGTAACAAAATAGTAACAGCCTCAGGCCCTTTAAAACAACCCTCCAATATATGTAAAACCAAACTCAATCCCAGTTTCAAGGACATTAATGATCACTATTACATGTAATAACTGATGTTTTTACACGGTGTGATCAATCCACTTAGAAGTTGTTTTTGTGAAACAAGAAAATAATGACGCTTAATTTTCTGTTTACATTAATTTCCTCTTCAAATTCTTGCATGACTAATCAGTAGTTTCATAAAAGCTTTCTTTCCCCTCTATTTTTCTTAAAGTTCACCTCCATCAAATTCATCAACATTTTTACAGGCTGTGTGCAGATGAATCTGGAAGTGCAGATTAAAATTATCCGGTTCATGCTTTTTGTGTGCATTTAAGGTTGCCTGCTAAAGTGAAATGCGGTGTACAGTCCTGTCACTAACAATAATTTGCATGATATATTAATCTGCCAATTCTAAAATGTCTGTCACTGTTTTGCACAGCTGTAGCTGAACACCGTCCAGACACCTAAAAATACTCCACAGTAAATCCTCATGTTTCAGAGGCTGGAATGAGTGAATGTTTGGCACTTTTTCTCTCAAAAAGCACTTAGATTACTGTCAGATTAGCTGCTAAAAATAAATTGTTTAGTGACTAAGTGATTAGTCTGCTAACTTGCCAGATCTGACGAGATGTGATGCTGTATTCCACTGAATCACACTGTGTTTCTGAATATGTGCAGTCATACCACTGTGTAAAATGGAGAAGGTTTGTATATGTTCTGCATGTGTGCATGCATATGAGTATATTGCCATGTAGAAGTCCAATCCCTTGGTTCTCATTATCCCTTACTGGGATAAGGAAACTGCTATGTTAATTAAGATCAAGGAGGAAAAGAATGAGAAGAGGAGAACGAGGGAGTTGGATGCAGAGAAGAGATGAAGCGACAGAGGGATAGAAAGTAAAAACACACGAGAGGTGCAGAGGTGGGGCTGCTTTGAGGCTAATGGGTTTGAAAATGAAGAGAACTAGACAGGCAAAGACCCTACAAAAGTGAATTTTATCCTCTGAGGCCTGCAAGCAAGATTTTGTATGTGACTGTGCAATGATGACTCGAATTTCAAACCTAGCTTTGGTCTGCAAACATTTCTTTTCTTTGAGCGTTATCCAGCCAGCATTTCCAGCTCGTGAGTGGGGCAGAGTCTTGGATTTTGGGGCACAGGTGACTGTACATATGACAATTGACAGACAGAACGAGGCCTGGATGTACAGAGGAAACCAGTCTGATTGAAAATTGCAGATGACAGAGATTGTGCAGACATGGAATGAAAAGATGGAATTATTTACATAATGAGAAGATGTGAAAAGGATTGTGATGGTAGGATTAAACTGCAGCATGCTGTATCAGATTGTGATGCTGCAGCTCTGTAAGTTGAGACGGATCTAAGAACGCAATTACTTATTTAGGTCACTCGCACATGGGACGACTGGAACAGAAAAGACATCATTTAGGTGCTGAATTAATTTGCTTATTTGCACAGAATATTCTTTTATGTGTAAATAACTTTCCTGGATGGAACATCCCCTGCTAATCTGTGGAATACAGCATGTATTCATTTCAATATTGATGAGGGGGTGACTCCTACTCTTGCACTTTTCATATAATAGGGATGTATTGTAGTGCAATTATCAGGGTGGGAGAAAAGAACAGAGGCAGCAGGGTTTCAGGAAGAAAGAATAATGAAAATAAAAATCAAACAAGATGTGCTGAATAAGTGATAAAACCTGGAAAAGCTAGGAATAAACAATAGGAATTGGAACATTTTCAGCTTACAAGAGGCATACAGTTGTTTCGGTAAAAGTTTCAGGGTTGTTTGTTACGCTTCAGGTAAGAATGAGTTGGCAACGGTGGGTTATGCAATACAGTAAGCTCATTAGCTTAATCAGGTTACCTGTAGATGATGCAGGCTGTCTTTTGGCAGGTGGGACAGTTGTTTATGTCCTGACCAGTTCTGTATGAGCTGCGACTGCAGAAACAACAGATGTAAAACATTCACACACACTCGCAAAAGGAGTTTGATAGAACAGAGCTGTGCATGCTGACGGTAACCACATGTCAGATGTTACTAATACTGTTTCCTGCCTCAGCTAAATTGTATTTGCATATATATGTACTGTTGTCGTGTATGCATCTAGATTCAGTACATATGCACTGATGTAATAGGAGAAGAATTGTTTTGCACTGACAAAAGGCCTCGCATTTTATGACTGGAAAGAGTCTCACTGTCTTGACTGCTGATGTCACAATTGTTTTTGCTCTCTCCACCAACGCAAACTCAATGCAGAGGCATTAGATGTGTTCTCTGGGGGCTTCAAAGGGCACAGAATAGTTTGTGATGTGTAGTGTATACGCAGTACCCCAGTAGAACTCTCCAGGACATTACCTGAATTGTCCCAGTGGGTGAAAACCTGCCTGATTACTATTCCAGGCTGGCAAAAGCAATGTTTGCAGCGACTGTCTACGTACATCTAGTTTGGAGCCAAACAGTGCAGGACACAAATATTATTAGCAGCAGGTTCACTGAATGAGCTCTTATTGTCTTTCATTCTGGAAGGCTGCTGTGTTGAAAATTGCTTGGAATTACAAAAAATATGATTACAAATGCCAACTGCGTTATCAAGGTTGAACAAGACGACAGAACTAAAGACAGTGCTGAATGCTTGAAAAAACAGAAACTGTGAAGCTCATGCTGGCTGCCATGTAATTAAAACACTTAGTGTTGCCAAGATATTTTGGCTGGCCTTTCACTGAGCTGTTTAGATGAAAGAATAAGAGATTTATATTGATAAAATAGACATTTTAATTACATGGCGAGAGACCATGTAACTGGCACCATTTTTTTTCTCCCCAAACAGTCTTTATCAAAGACATCAGTAGCAAAAGACAAGTATTTGCTTCAGGAGAGAAAAGGCAACGAGGAGCCAAGCACAGCGACAACCTTTTAGCTCAGCCGACACTTTTATCACAGCAGCCCACTTAAAGTACTTTAATTTCTGGCACAGCTTCTCTTACATGTAGTCCCTCTTACTTGCTGGTTCTCTTAACGCTCACTCTTACATGCCTCTCTATCTTTCAATTGCCCTCCCTTTTTTCTTACCCTCTCTTTTCTGTCTCCCTGTTTTCTTCACACAGTTAGCATGAGACATAATCATCCTCACAGCAAGCATGTGCCCACCCCCCAGAAGCATGAATGCATGATATTATACAGTCCCATCGACAGGGCAGGACAGCTTGTGCAATGACTTTAGGAGTCTTACTGCGAAGCTTAAACATTAATTGTAAGGTAATCTGATAGGGATTAGTCTGGAGCTTGAGACATCTGTTAACCCTGGACAGATAGAAGGCGGGATGAGAGGGAATAAAGACGTGCAGTGAAGGAGTTTAGGCCATGATGTAGAATCTTTCTCGGTTTTAGGATGCTGGAGAGGTGAAAAAACAAATGATGGGGACAAGTGAGTGAGAGGGGTTTAAATTTAGGGTGTGAAGGAAGAAATACTTATAAACTCAGAGAGAAGTTCTCACTGTAAAGCCGTGGTCGAATGTGATGAAGTAATTCACTCAAGTGCTGTACTTAAGTGCAGATTTGAGGTACTTGTACTTTGCTTGAGTCTTTTCACTTAATGCTTATTTCAATTTCTACTCAACTTAGGAGGTAAATATTGTATTTTTTACTCCACTTCATTCATCTGATAGCTTTGGTTTCTAGTTACTCTGCAAATGAACATTTTTTCACCAATACATAAAGAACATATACAACTTGATGGGTTGTCATAAATTAAACTACCCAGCAGTTACAAACACAGTGGAAATGTTTAGTTGATGAATCAGTTAGTTGATTAAATTGGAAAAGTGTTGAGAGTAATATTTTGATAATCGCTTTGAAAACTTGTTACAACATTTCTCATGGTTTTCAATTTTTTTTACAAGCCAAACAATCAATCAAAGGAGAAAAATATCAACAGATTAATCTATAATAAAAAAAAAATACAGTAACTGCAGTTCAGTATAAAATAGTTCAAAATGAGCTCAAGCTACTGTGACTAAAATCTTGCTTTTGCATGATATAATATAAGTCACAAGGTCATTTTCCAGTGACTTCTAATACTTTGACTGCATTTTTATGATAATGCTTGCATATGTTTGCTGAGTCATTTTCAATTTTTACGTGTGACAGGGTACTTTTACAGTCTGACATTAGTATTTTTTCTTCAGTAAAGGATGTATGAATGTTTTCTGTACCACTGCTGTACAGGTAAGACAAGAAGATGAGGACAAGATGAAGGATGATGAGCAATAGAAGGAGAAAACAAAACAGTGACAGCAAACATTTGACAGCAGGGAAGAATGATAGACGGGTTGCCAGGTCAGAGAGAAGGAGAAAATGACAGAAAAATAATGGTGAGAAGGCAACAGAGTGATTCACAGTTGTTAGTTGCAGGCATGATTCATACGTGGAGGTGCAGAAAGAAAGGTTGGGAGAGAGAAAAGGTATTAATTAAGAACGGAGCAAAGAAAGGTATGAGAGCGGAGGTGGAGATGGAGATAAATTGCTTGAAGCAGGTTTAAAAGCTGTGAATAAAGCATAAAGAGGGGGCTTTGATTGAAATTAAAGTGAAAATCGGCAATGAAGTACGAAGAGGAGAGGAGCAAAAGACGTGTGGCATCAGAGGTGAAAATACCAATAAAATATTTAGATTAGGAGCGAAAGAGTAGCTTGATTAGTTTGCTGTGGTGGGAAGTACAGTGTCTCTTTGGGACTTTATACTCAGAAAGGTGTGTAAGATAAAAGCACGAAGGTGATGTGAGGACTATAGGCTGGCAGGGCTCACATGTCCCCACAGCACTGGATCACACATATGCACCGGCCTGACATTTAAAAATCAATTACACAGACTTCAATGCCTGTCAGTATAAATTACTGTATAAAAACTCAAATACACTCTCTTCTCAGTCTTGTGGACTCCCTTGACACATTCTTGTCTCCCCCTCTTTCTTCTCTTTATCACTTTAGCTATACTCATGCTTAAGCACTTGGTTTTACCTCATCTTTTCTCTCCATCTCTGTTTTCAGCTTTTTCTTCACCTCTCCCTCTTTTCACCCTCTGTCTCAGTATCTATGCTTCTTCATTTAACATTTCATTCTCCCTTTCTTCTAACCTTCTCCCATTACTCCCGTCTCCCGTTTTCTCCTCCCTAAGTCCCTCCTCTCACCCTTCGCTGAAAGCCTTGCTCTTCTCCAGGTCTTGAATCACGTTGAGAAGCACCTTGATCTTCTCCTGATTAGACAGTAGGTTCTCCTCCACGCTCTGCAGCTGCCTCTCCAGCCCCCGTGGTGCATTCACTGCGTGTCCGTCCAGCAGGCCTCCTGGAGCGCCGTTACATTGTGCTTTCATATGAGTCTTACAAGGCAGGGTGTGGTCGTCGAATGATTTGCTCTTCTGTTTTTGGTAGTCCTTGAGTTTGATCCGTTCTGAGGATTGTTTGGGTGCATTTGTGGACTCCTGGTTTTTGGTTTGCGCTACAGGTGTGGCTGGTTTGGAATGAGTGGATTTAGGGGAATTTTTTGGTGGAAGAGGAGGCGTGCTGCTAAATTTTAAGTCACTGTGAAAGGAAGGAGTCGGAGGCTTTGAGTTGATGTGGCCTGATGAGTGTACGGATTCATCAGCGTGCTGGGTATGAGCCAGCTTGTGTTTGTCAGTTGAATGCGGTTCTGTCACCTCTGCAGTTGGTGTGTGAGTTTGTTGTGTATGTGCGCCACCTGTGGTCCTATCCGAGTCGTTGTGCATGTGCGTGTCTGTTGTTTGTGTGGCTGAGTCTTTGTAATGAGTAAAGTCTGCAGAATGTGGCCTTGTGGGCTGCTTTGAGTCTTTTGCTTTGTTCTGAGCGTGTGCTGTGTGGTTTGAATGTGAGCTGTGTGTTTTCGGTATAGTGTGTGACAACTGTGGTATCTGAGAGGTCTTTACTGATGTGTGTTGTTGTGTGTTGCCTGTGTCTGTGTTTTTGCTGTGAGAGTTCAGGGCTGCCGAGCCTTTTCTGGATGGATTGGTCGCTACAGATGGTTTCCGTGGAGGATTAGGTAAAGTCTGGCTGGCTGTTATTTGATTGACTGCCCTCCTGCGACATGCACCTGTGCACGGTGTAATCTGTGATCGTCTCCTGCCACAAGTTCCACAAAGGCGAGACGGGGAAGTCGCCATTATTCGGCATGGCCGAGGTGGGGTGGCGTGTACAGTCGTACAAACACTCCCTGTCTTTAACACTGAGCGATGTCCCTCACCCCGTAGAGACTGCACCCGTCTTCTCTCTTGGTCTGGCTCCTTCCCCTCTGTGGCCTCGGTGCAAACCCCTCCCACCACATCCGATGCTACCACGCTGCCATTCGTATACCGAGCTGTCCTTTTGCCTCTTGTGTCCTTGGGGTTCGTACGTATGGTTTTGATCTGGCAGTAAACTCCACTGCCTGACCCCTGTGAACCCATGTCGTCCTGTGTCAGGCTGTTGATCTCGTTCTGAGACGTCTCCTTGGACACCGGCAGACTATTGCTGTCACTTCTGATAACTCCCTCTGTCTCCGCTGCCGTTGTTTCGTCTGTTGCCATGGTGAGCGGCCGATGCGTGTTGGTTGGTTGACTGCTGTGCCGTTTGATGGAGGGGAGAGTCCGCAGCCTGGGAGATGTCTGCACCCCGACACTGCACAGCGGGCCCCATCGCCCCCCCGCCAGGGGAACTCCCAGTGCAGGCACCGGATTGGTTGGGTCAGCCACCCTCCTGCCCATGCTCCTCTGCAGGTCGGCTCAGCCCCCTGAGGAGCTGAAGGGGATGGAGGCAAGCGGTGACATCAGCCAGTGTTAGCAAGACTATATCCAAAAGAAAGCCAGAATGTTTCCGGTTTTTGTTTACCCAAATGAGTTTGTGTGTTTGGGGAGCAGCGTTAAAGAGTTTGTCTGTGGAGGCAGCAGATAGGAATTCAATGTCCAATAAGGCTATAAACTGTCAACGCTCCTCCATTAATGACCTCCTGACTTGTTTATCTACTTCCAGTCGGGCGCTGCTTAAGCTTTCCTCAGTTTGTGACCAGCTGCCTGGAGATGACATCTCTGGATATTGTTGGTTTCTTCTGGAAAAAGATCAAAGAGAGAAAGGCAATGAATGAGAGAAACAACAGAAGAAAGGATAGTAAACCTGCAATAAATGGTCGAACAGTCATGAAGACACAGACATTAGGCACGTAAAGCACCGTATAAAAGCTTCGACCTCGACTGAATGCACACACTGACCGGATCAATAGAAGTCTATCTGCTTCTTATTACACCAACAGGTCGGTGGGAGATAAAATAGCAAAACTTTCTTTCTCTCCAAAGTGAAGAAACACAGAGACTAGAGAAATCTTCAGGGTAATAACGTATGTCTCCATGATGTTGCAAGTTGCACAAGCTTCTCACCAGCGTGTGTCAAGTCGATTTTTTAAATTGAAGACTACAGATGTTGTTGCTGACTTTTATTACAAGATGAGACAGTATGACACATTTAAAGTGACGTTATGTCTGCCTCCCACGGCAGTATGTAAACTGATGATACATCAAGCGTTGACATTTATCATGGAAGCAGTTTGGAAATCTGTCCAGCAGCATGATAAACTGCAGCATTGGTCTGTCTTACTGTGTTTTTCACAGTAAGACAGACTTCCATGTCTGTGTTGGCAGGCATGGAAGTCTGTGGTAATAGATGTTTGATTTTTTTCTTGCGCTTTTCTGAGGCAGTAAATTTAATTTTAATGCATGATAAAGTTATGTTAAAATCTTATCTATTTATGTATTCTTACACTTAGTTAAATATTTTGGATTGTTTGAGAGGGGAGCAAAATGAGTTATTTGATCTTAGTTGAGTTTTCTGAGATTTGACTCAGAGTACTTTAGTGCTGCACTATGACACTATGATTAGCTGATAAAATTGGGGCATGATATTATATTTGCTTTTTCCCTATCAGGGAATTGGGCCATTGCAGCAGCAAATACTGGCAGGGTACATCAAAGAAAAAAAAGGCACAGATAAGCGAGTAAATGAGGGCTATTTAAATATACATATGCAATTTGTACTGTATTTGAGAGCAGGGAAAAGTGGCAAGAGCCACATTTGTCGGGTTAAAAATTAGCTTTCATTTAAGGTAATGGAATCACGTAATCACACACATTTGACTCTTGAGAGTAATTGAAAGTGCAGTGCATTTGTTGGGTGACTCAGACGTCAGTCTGTTTTAGACATGTTGTTCTTCCAAGTAAGATATTTTTGGAAATTTCTCTCTATTCACCTTCATATAAATCCAGACCTTGCCAACTGTGATTCCACAGTGCCACACATGAACCAAGTATTCTGGTTGGTAAACACGATGATTTGCCCATGAAATTAGGCCAGTCCAAGGTGTGTCTGTGCACTAAAATTGTCTCTATGTCTTCAACAATATGTGCTGTGTCTACATTGCAATGAGTGTGTGATGATAAACCAGCTGGCATTCACACTCACACACTCCGACATACAAAGAGAAAAGGGAAGAGCTTATTTTACGCCAGCTGGTGCAACATCACAGCACAGATGCTTGCTGTACATGGTCAAGAATGGAACAGTGCAATATGCTTCAAAATAAACAAAATACGTCTGTGTTCGCCTGTTAGTTTAAGAACTCGTGAGATTACTGGCAACACTTTCAGCTCAAGGTTTCGAGAAGTTTTAGAGGTCTGCCTGTCAGCAGCGGCCCTGCGGTCATTAAAAATATGTTCTCATCAGTGGACAGGTAACCCAGGCTGAATGTGATGAGCCTGACTGCTGCTTTAATAGTTCATATGTATTCAGAATCTCAGTCATGCACACAATCACTCATACCAATGGTCTGCCGTGACCCGTAGTGACTCATTTCAAAGCCTGATGTCCCACACTGTTTTGACAGCATGAGTGGATTAAAAATTGATATTTTTGCCCCTTTTATTTTCTTTTCCCTGACAGCAAGTGTAATTAATATTGTCAGACCCTTTGGAATTTCAGTTTTCATTCAAGACTATTAAATATTAAATCTGAATGAATATGCTTTATTATGCTGGTGGGCCTGGCCATGAGCTGCAGGAGAGAATTGGGAACAGTTTAAATTTAGACTTTTCACTGTGGCTCCTGCATCTGCAACTTTCTACACAAAGCTGAGAGAACAATAAGTGTCACACAGCGCTGTGCACTCATTGCTCAACTGTATGGCATGAAAGATTTACTGATAGTGGTACTTTGAAATGTAAGGTTTTTACAGAAGGCAGTATATAGATCAAAGGATTCTAGCTTCTGTGGCATAGTGCTTCTATTTATATAAATCTCTTGACAGTGAGTTTGGCTCAAGGATGCAGCATTGCTTCTGAGCCAGCAAGAGGTCACACATAATTGACAGCCAGCACTGTTTGTGATTAGATACCATGTGGTCTGTGGTGATCATTGTCCAGGAGTGGACCACAGAGGACATGACCCAGAGTTCACACATCCCTCCAGATTTATGTGGTGTTTCTTTTCTATTTACGATGCAGGCCACAGACAGTTGGGGAATTAGAAAAGATTGGAGATGTGTTGTTTGGGAGGAGAAATTGCTGCTGGTGATGATATTTTTCTGCGGGAGAAACAGACAGAGGGAAAGCAGAGCAAGAAGAATGTTTTTTTTGTGTGTGTGCAACAGAGAGAGAACTGCAGACGTGCATGCATATGCACTAATGTGTGTGTGCTTGATGTGTGTATGAGTTGTCAAGCAGTTTACCTTGAGATTCAGAGTAAGTCAATTGAAGGTAATTTCACTGCAGCCCATTTCCAAGCATTTGTCTTTCCATCAGGAGACGCATCAGACAGCAGAGCACCTGCTGCTACAAAACTCCCCCCTTTTTTGTTCTCTCTCCCTACAGCCAGCCAGGGCGGTGTGTGTGTGTTCGTGTGCATGTGTGTGTTTGTGTGCATGAAGGCCTTTTAGACTTGAGAGAGGTACATGCACACACACAAATGCCCACATTCTTCACCTCTGACCTGCAGGCTGCCAGGCAGAAGGTGACACCACATCCTCAGAAATCAGCTTCACACTCCTGTCTGTCTAAAGTCTTTCTCTTCACTCTGTCTTTCTCTCTCTCTTTCCACACACACACACACACACACACACACACACACACACACACACACACACACATACACTGTCTCTCCCTGTCTGGCTTTCGCTTTTAAATCCTGTTGGATCAAAACATTCTTCCGTCACTCTTTCATTGTTACCCGTGTTTGTTGTTGCACTTTTCCACTAACCACCCCTCTTTCCATCTCTGTCATGCTGTCTTTGATTTGCTGTGTTTCTCTCTCCCCTCCCCGTGTCTCTATATTTAATCATAGTCTCTCGCCCACATTGCACCTCCGGCTGTGCAAAATGAACGGGGAGGAGAAGGGGAGGAAACGCTGTCAGCAAGGGGGATGAAGGGGAGGCAACTAAAGAGGAGAACAGGGGAGACGGCAGCACAGGGAGGCGCTGAAAGGTGGTAGAGGGATAAGGGGAGAGAGAGCAAGATGAAGGAGAAGAATCACGGATGAGATTAAAGTGATGTATGTGTGTTAGAGGAAGAGATGTAAAGGCCTATTTGCCTACTGTAAGTTTAAATGTCAGAATGTGTCTCATTACGTTTATTAAAGAATAAAACGAGAAGACCGGAGGAGAGAGCTCCATAAAGGGACAGACATTAAAAGAAAGTACGGAAAAGATCTGAGAAGCCGCACACATTACTCGCCAGTAATCAATACGCACTGCAAGTGTGCTCAAGCATCTGTCACCACGCACACAATCACACGCACAAACATCCTTTAAACACCACAGGGAGTTTCCTGACAGTGTGCAGCTTTTTATGAAATCTGTTTATACATGCAGTGAGTTTAATTTACCAGTTGGTGGGTCTGGGCTGTTAAAGAATTGTCCACAGCACAGGAACTCTCAGTGAGCGACGCCTTGCGTGGGTCTGCATGTGTGTCTGTGTACATGCGTGTGTGTGTGTGTGTGAAGGAGTGTGCATGCACGCCCTTTGCAGTGGTAACAGCACTGAATGCTCCAGCGAATCGAGTCCCCTGTCGTTTCAAGGTGAGCCTCATTTTTCAACTGCCGATTGACAGGCCCTGTGTGTGTGTGTGTGTGTGTGTGTGTGGTTTAGGGAGAGCGAGACTTGCTTTACTGCTCTGTAATCACACTGCTTTTCTCTGTTACTATCTCTCAGCCGTTCACCACCAGAAGAGAACAAACACAGCACTTTATTGGCCCTTTGAGACAGGGCACTCGCTGCCTTTTGGACAGTGCAGTCATTTTTTTCTTGTTGTCTGGGTTCAAAGGAGTAAAAGCAAACTTTTCTATTTTACAGTTTGATTTTTATACATCAGCGAACGTTGTTTTAATAGCACTGTTTCTCGGATTTTACAAGTTTGTGAAACTTAAACTAGCAGTTTGCAACTTTTGTCTCTCCCTTCTGGCAGTCAGAGTAATTGCACAAATACCGTTGACACACATTTATGACATATTCCTCTCTGTTTGTTTGCTTTTGCAGAGTTTTTTTTTTGTCCCAGAGCTTCATAAACTTTTCTTGAATGCTTCCTAGGTTTTTACAGTATGGTCTCCGTCATACTACTAGTTGCTCTGGCCTAGTGTGTCTATATTGCTGCTGTTGCTCTCCACTTTAGCTTTGGCAAACCAATCAAATGCATCACTACTGGTGCAGCAGTGCGGGAATGTCAGAAGCAAGATTAAAAACTCCAATGTACTACAGAGGCCTAATCAACATTGTGTAAACTTGTTTTGCAGTGGCTTGGATGTAATGGACGTTCAGCTATGTGTTAAATATCAGCACTCTGGCTTTTATTCCATTAGGGACACTTATGCCAAAGAATTCTGGACCATATCTTATAACCATCATTCTTGGCAGAAAAGGATTTTTAAAGGCAGTCCTCAAATCAATTAACTTGCAAACATTTCTGGAATGTTGCACAACAAAAATACAAATTTCATAATTAGATAAATAGACAAAAATTCAACACACCTTGCACAGGCATATGTCAGAGAATAAGAGGAAGAGTTCGGAGTGACGTATGCATAGCTAACAAGAATCATCTGAGTATGATGGGAGTTGTTAGGTTATTAAGACCTTCTCTCTGACTTTCTCTTTGAAGTGATGATGATTGAAAGAGACTGCTGATACAATCAGCAGACGAGCTGTCAGACAGGTCAGTTTGACTGATAAGCTCATTACAGGTACGACAAAAGAGTTTTTAAAATCCTTTGTTGTTCCCCAGCTACTTAGACAATAAGAGGCCACTTATGTTTTACACAATAAAATACTACAATATAGTGCTTTGCAAGTTATATCACAAGTCTGTTAACTTAATAAAAAAACAAAAAAGATCTAATCAATTCTTGGTGTCAGTGCCAGTTGCCATTAACACAGTACCAGTTGTCTCTGGTTCACATTTTTAAGGTAATTGCCAGGTAGGTTGTTCCAACTTGGCACAGTTCTTTTTTTAGGCTTTCTTTGTGTATTCTGTCTCCTCATTTAATCCTAGACTGCTGACTGACTCCCTGATGTTGAGATTAGTGCTCTGTAAGGGCCACACCAGTTGTTGCAGGACTCCTTGTTTTTGTTGTTGCTGAAGATCGTTCGTTATCGCTCTTGCTGCGTATCTGCGATTATGGTACGTGTGTGTTTATTGTGTCTGTCAATATTTTGAATTTTGCAACCAAAATTGCAGATACACAGCATGTTTGCATTGGATACTGTATCTCTGCTTTTGTCTCTGTAATTGGTCAGTGATTTCATCTTTTCTTAAATGTCACGGTATTTATCCTTAAACCTCACAGAAGGACAAATCCAGTAACGATCATCAAAACAACCAGGAAATCTGCTCAGCTATTTCTGCTGCCTGCTTTGTGGTGCATTTTAACTGAGTGTCACTACATTTTTCAGGGAGAGTGCACTTTAATCAGCATTTCAACTGAAGAGACCAAAGCCTCAAAGGTTAATGTTAGTGTCACATAAGCCACACTTCACCCACCAGCCTTGAATACAGTAAATCAAGTTAGGGTCTCATTAGTCTCGCTTTGCCAGCCAATTCCATAGAACATAATGGTATGGCTGCATCTCACTATCATTCTGCAATCAGGAAAAAAAACCCCACTCTGGCTTGTTTGTAATTCTTGAAAAACCACAGTCGTTAATCACAGTTGTCGTGGGCGGGGCTCCGGTTTTTCAACAAAATAATGGTGGGTGAAATTGTTCTGGTGGAACATTTGCAAGGAAGATGAGCTCTGTGATTAAAATGGATAATCCACCGAAAATAAAAATCAAAACTAGCAGAGCTGCCTGACTGCTCAATCCAAATCCGATACTTTGAGTTTCAGTTTCATTGTCAGTGTGGTAGGGTGATGCCCGGAGGTAGTTGTTGTTTTCCAGGGTGAAGAAAAATTAACATGTAGATAGCGGAAGGAAAGTTGACTGAGAGATTTTGCCACTGACTGGTTTATATGCACAACCTACATCTGATCAGACTAGATTCTTACTGGAAAATAGTTTTATCACAGCAGAATAAAAGCAGGTGACTCTGTTCTGACAAATGCACTTTGGACAAACGCCTCTGTGTAAACTGTCTAATATTATGATATTGTGTCAGTCCCCAAATTATCCCAAAACCATCAAAGCATGGACTCCACAACACCTTTGAAGATCTCTCGTGGGTTCAAGAACCAAGACTTGAAGTCCTGGAAGGTGGGAGGTGGGGGCTCCATAGATCAGACATATTTTGGGTCACTTCCCATAGATGTTAGAATAGGTGAATTACATTGAGATCTAGGGAATGTGAAAGGAACAGAAAACTTCATGGTAAACAGGCAATACTGTTGCCATGAAGAGGTGGCCTCCAGCAGTGTCCACATGAATGCCAGGTTATGAAATTTCCCAGTAGAACATTGCTCAGAGCATCACACTGCTTTCACCAACTTGCCTTCTTCCAATAGCTATCTCTTCACCAAACCCAGTAGACACAAGCCCCACAGTGCAGTTATTTGAAAGAAAATGTGATTCCTCATACCAAAACACCATGTTCTCATTGAAAGCACTTTTGGCAGTGGTCAGGAGTCAACATGGACATTTTGACTCTGTGTTCTAATACCTTTCTATCACAGTCAGCATTAAGGTGCTCAGCAATTTGTGCTACAGCAGTTCTTCTGTTAAGTCGAGTTTTACTCCCCATGCACATCAGTAAGCCTTGGATAACTGTGACCCTGTCGCCACTTCATTTGTTGTCCCTCCTTGGACGATTTCTGGTAGATACTAACCACTTCATACATGGACCACCCCACTGTCCTGCTGTGTTAGATATGTTCTGATGTAGTCGTCTAGCCATCGCAGTTGTGCTCTTGTCAGAGTCACTCAGATCCTTGTACTTTCCCATTTTCCTGCTCCCAGCACATCTACTTAAAGAACTGACTGTTCACTTTCAGCCGAGTGTGTCCTCCACTCTTAGAGATGTGATTCTAATGAGATAATCAATGTTAATCACTTTACCTGTCAGTGGTTTAATGCCATGGTCGATCGATATATATACGCTACGTTATGTGGAGATGTGTGTTTGTTTTTGTGCACGTTTGGGATCAGCGATACATAAATTACACAAAAGATAAACTGACCTGACACCCATGAGGTAGACTAGCCTGCAATCTGTCCAGGGAAGCTGTCAGATCATGATAGAAATTATATTAATTACAAGTAGATTTAAAGTGTTGGAGCCTGTTCAGTTATATTTTGCATATATGAACACTGTAAATAAACAATCTAGGATATTGCTGGAAAGGGCTCTGTTCAGTGGAGGAAAGGAAAAAAGACAATTTTCTGATTGTAAATTAACTTCCATGTTCATTTGCACATCCATACATGTAAATTGATTTTTGTGGATGTGTTTAAACCTTTCTGAGGTGAATAATCCTACAACCTCAATCAAAAGGCGTGATGGCAGGAACTTCAAAAACCAAAATGCAGCTCCCAGCAATGGATTTTATCAAAGGCGTACTGCCTTTTTAGTCCTTCTTTATGAGATGATAAATAAGACATAAGTCAAAGCTTTGTCCCATCACAAAGCTCTCAAAGACCAAAAAAAATCCCACTTCATTTGGTTTGATGCTGTAAGCTTATTTACAACCAGTTAGCCACCCTTAACAAGGAAAAGGGTGAAATACAAAGAGCATATTATTGACAAATCCATCTGTTGGGTTAATTTGTTTGTTTTATTGCTGGCTAGAGAAATATTTCTTGGTTGAGCAGCAGAGCAGAGAAATCAAACTGAAACTGAATATTTATGAGACATTTGCCACCAAATATTTGATTATAAGAGATAAACATGATAAAGTAGAAAAATAGATTCAGCATCTTACCAGGGGAAAACAATGTATCAGAGTTAAGGGAGGCGCTGCAGATGCACGACCACACAAACATGTTATCAGTGTGGCTAATAGGGTGTGATATCATCTGAATTTTGCATTTTTGCTCCTACTGCGTTCTCTACTCTCTGTTATTTAGCCTTTTCTTGCTGTCACCTCCCCCCTTTTATCCCGTCTTTTCACCTGTCCTCGTCCTGATTACTGCCTTTTCTCCCTACACTCTTTCACACTATCACCTCATCTTTCTCTTCTCTGCCATATCACTCATCCTGTCTGCACGTCCCATGCAATCTCTCCATCATTAACCCCCAGCCTATTTCTTCTCCTCTGTTCTCTCCATCCTGTTGCCCCTGCTGCCCTCTCTCTCTCGTCCTCATCCATCTTCTGACTTTGTAGTCCTTTTGTCTTTCACCGCATTTCATCTCTTCCTCATCACTTGTTCGCAATCTGTCTGGTTAGCAGAGCAGCTGAAGTGTCAGTGACATGACACACACACACACACACACACACACACATACACAAATATGTGCAAGCACCCTTTTCTTTTGATTGTTCTTCCTATCTTCCTGTCACTCTCCTTTAACCTTTATTTCTCTTTCACTCCATCATCTGTCATTCGTTGGAGAGGCAGAATGTAATGAAAGTCAATGTGGTGTTATGTCATAACCTATTGATTGTGTCTGTCTACTCTGTAACTTGCATTAGACCCCATTTAATTGATCTCTTTCTGTGCAGTTGTTTCCAATATATTTTAATGCATGCATTATTACCAGACAAGTAAACAACTTTTAATTAGTTCTTGGTCAGAGTTTTAAAATGCTAACAGAGGAATCAAATTCGTTTTGTTTCTCTGAATTTAAACAAATTAACAGTGTTCCTGAAAAAAAACTAACTCAGTAAGTAAATAAAACAGATTTATATATGTGTGTATAGGAGGAAAACCATAACATATTAAAAACATGAATTAACAGAGCACATTCTTGAATAAAAATGACTTTGAGAAAAATTTGACTAGTGATGAATCAAATTCATTCCATCGCACATTGACCATGCATCTTTCTTTTATCCAAGAATAAAAACCGAGAAATCTGGAACATCACTAATAGCCACAGCAAACCACTTGGACAGTTGTATGCATAAATTTGAGCAAATTACAACTTAGATATTTTGTTGAAGCAAAAAGAAACAAATGCAATTTCTGCAGAAAATATACAAAAGAGGCTTTCTTCAAATGACCTTCAAAATTACAAACTGAATACCAATCTGCTTGAAAAGTCTCAAAATTTTATTAATTCGGCTAATTAGGCTGAAGGTGACTTGTTTAGTCATAACTGTCTAAATAAAAGGAGTCAGCTGATTAAAAATTCTGTTACTTTTCAAACCTTGCACGAACACTCAACAACCGACTACCTTAAGAAACTGACTAAAGATCTGGATGTGAAGCTAATTGACACCTACAAAGCACACACAGGCTGGAAAACTGTATCAAAGCCAGCTTCTAATTTGCACTGTCCAAAGTGTCACTAAGAAATGGAAAAAAAAACAAACCTGGAAGATCAAGAAAACTGCCGGATTATACTGCACATCTGCTGGGAAGAAAGGAAAAGCAAACCCCACATGTGACAGCCAAAGACCTGCAGGAAGGTTTAGCTGGCACAGCAGTGGCGGTGCAGAATTCCACTGTGCAGCACTGACACACAAATTTCTACACGCAGAAGGCACCGGAGGGAAGCCACACTTTGAAAGTCATCACAAAAGTTAACATCTCAGGTCTGCGGAGCAACATCTAAATAAGCCAGACTGATTTTGGAAGCAAGTGCTGTGGGCAGATTAAGTTCAGATTGAGCAGTCTGGTCGCTATCACTAAAGGTATGTGTGCACAAGGGGAAAAAAAGAGCAGCATTTGATGAAAAGAACACCTTGCCATCTGTTAAGCGTGTGGGTGCAAATGTTCTGTTTTGGGGTTTTGCAGCAGCCAGTGGCACAGGAAACCCTGCACAGATAGAAGGAAGAATGGGTTCCACTTACTATTAGCAAGCTCTGGATTAAAATGTCAAGCAGTAAGAGAAAGAAATTGAAACTGAAAGGTGTCTGGCTTCTACAGCAGAATAATGATTGATAATAGACCTTAAACTTTTAAAATTAACCATTTCCAGAAACACAAGAGGAAGCTTTTAAGTCGGCCCTCATAGCCCTGTGACTTGAACATCATTGTAAATTAGTAGGTGGGCCTTTAACCTACCATGCATATACAACAGCCTAAAGTGTCTACAAACCTTTGTATGTGGCAGTAAGTACGACATTTCTATCATTTACTCAACATATGTGCCTCAATGGCTATATGTCTAATATTTTTCTGTGTTCATTATGCTATTTTTATTTTTATTTTCTAGATATCTGACAAAACATCTCTAAATGACAAACCAGCCAAATGCTCCAAACACACAGGAACAAATGCTTAAATGTTCCAGTTAAAGGAAAGAAAGACGAGCATTATTTCCCTGATCAGCTTTCAACTTGTTAATGTGTTTGTGCCAGCAAAAGACGGCACTGTGTGTGGGTGTAAAACACACACACAAGCACACATTCATGCAAATGCACAGACTGTCATCTTAACTTATATTCTGAACTGGCTGAAGAGGTTATATAAATGTTAAGTGCACAAGGTCACATATAGCCACACTGTTGTAGCTCCCTGTCCACACATTTGGTTTACATGCACATACACAGATGCAGCATTAGTGTGGAAAAGAAGGGTTGTTGCAGTATAATCCCATATTAAAGCTACACTTGCTGTCCTGATTGGTTCAGAGGCTCTTAACAGCGGCCGGGAAACAGACACACACACACACACACACACACACACACACACACACACACACACACACACACACACACACATATACACAAACTAACAGAGACCAAAGGATCCTTGTTAAAAGCAAAAGTTGTAATTAATATTGCATGATAAAATAAAAGCACTCGTGGACACACGTACACACATACTGTACACAAACACACAGACGTATTCATGTGCATCAAATCCTACTGTGACAGATGGATGGGATTACTCACCTGCACACATATATGCAGCATATCTGAACTCTGTTTTGATGCTGTGATCACACTTCCTTAATAAAAATGCACTCATGTATATTTGCTTTACCATAAGCAGCCTTCCTGGAGTTGAAATATATGCACTTTTGTCAAACCAGCTGAGTCTGTCGGAAACAAGACGTCCACCCCAACAGATACTGTGGATTTCTTTTTTTGTTTGTTTGTTATTTGTATAGTCCTGGGGTTTAACCTCAGAATTCTGCCTCGTTGTCCAGTTATCTCTCCACTGCCTGCTTCCATACAATCACAGATGCCTCCCCTTCGAAATCCTGGCCAGTGTCTTAAATCTTGAATGAGCTTCTTTGAAAAATAAACTACTAGCCGTGGGCTATCAGGCTGGAGACAGTCCTCAGAGGATCATAATAGAGCAAGAGGAAGAAAACATTATAGGCGTTTATTCATTTAGTCACTCCCCTACACACACTAAACTGCACACACACTCACTCAGTAATATTTTCTAACAACTGTCTTTGCTCTTGAATTTCTCAGCCACTTACCTTTCCTTATCCCCCTCTGTGGTTCGCATGCTTCTCCTCTCCCTTAGTGTGTCTCTTGTGCCTGGTAGTCCTTTAGTCCTCAGTTGCGCTCTCCTCCGACTCTTTACCGCTTTCTATCTCTCTCTCCGTCTCATTCTGTTGCTGCTGATCCTCGCAAGCTCACAGAGCCCAGTGATCCTCTCTCTCTCTCTCTCTCTCTCTCTCTCTCTCTCTCTCTCTCTCTCTCTCTCTCTCTCTCTCTGTCTCTCTTCCTCCCTCTCTCCCTCTCTTTCTGCCTTTCCAAGATCGATCTCGATCTCTATTTCTACCTGATGCAATTTCCTCTTTAGCTCTCATGTATCTCTCAAGTACTGTCACTGTGTTAAGTCGTCCACTGTCTCTCTCTGTCTCTCTCTCTGTGTCTCTCTCTCCCTCTCATTGGCTCACTAATTTTTCCTCCTCATTCCTGTCTTTTTTCTTTATTGGTGTCTCATCCAGTGCCATGCCCTGGTTTCTGTGCCTGTGTTTGTGCCTACATTGACCCTGGCATGGCGGTAGACCCAGAGAAACTTTGGCAGCACAGAAGTGTCTGCTCCTGGGAGTCGAGCCAGGACACGCACAAACACACACTCCTGCTTCTATCACTCACTTTATTTATATCTTTGTTTTTCTGTGAACACAGTCTGCTCTTGCCTTGCCCAACCTCTCAGCCTGCTGTGTGCTGTTGCTTTCTCTCAATGGCAGCTTCACCTCACTCTCCTCTTTGAGCTGTTCTGTCACCGTCCTCGCTCTTCTCTGCCCCACTTTAGCCTCTACACGCCATTCTCTTCTTTTATCTTCATTTCTCACACTCACCTCTGCATTCGGCCGTCCCACCGCCCATCCTCCTTTGATCTTATTGTCTTTCTTTCTCTACTCCCCATTCACAACAGCGCAGCAGGATGACGCTGCTTTCTTCCTTGTGGCATACCAGACAATTAAATAAATTGAAAAGAAAGTGAGATTAAACGCCATATGACATCGGGCTTTAATTATGCTTAATGATGAATGCTTTGTCTTCTGAGCATGGCAGAAATTGTGTGTTGCGAATGAATTTACTTATTTGTCATGCGTCAGGGAAGACCAGAGTATTTCACCGCTGTTCGCTTCTTTTACAGGGATGTTTTGAATTTAAGTTTAGGCATAGATCTAGTTAGGTTTAGCATAGGAAAGGGTTTTGAAAGGTGGTAGCAGTTAAATGTGGATTCATGACTTTATACGTTTAAAACATGTGTATTTTGTGTAGTGCTTGTGTAACTCCATTTTGAATTATGGCAGCCAGTGAAATGTTTGTTTGAAATGTTTGTAAAACTTGTGTGATTGTGTGTCTTCCCCTGAGCGCTTCCTGGATGCAGCATCCATGCGAATGTCCCTCCTGGTCCCTCCTGCGTCTGAAAATAACTGGTGATGTATGCGCCGCTGCAAAGTGGTTGACTCACCTTGTGTTGTGTTTCAGTTGACCTCTGGTGAGACGAGGAAAACGGTGTGTGAGCGTATGTGTGTATAGCATGCATGCAACAGCGGAAATGTGTCTGTGGCACATTATGTAACCAGCCAGGCTGCACTGCAGCGTACGGTGCTTTAAAGCACAACACATACGTGAACAGAACCATACAAGGTTGAGAAATCATGAGATAGTTGCGCTAAAGCTCTTAGGTTGCAGTAATTTGATTTTGGACTGGAGGATGAGAAGAGAAGCATGTCATAGCCAAGGAGGGAGGTGAGAAAGAGAACAGTGTGAGTAAGAGCTCAAGAAAAAAGAAATTTATCTGCTGTTTTTACCTGTAAATATTTCATTTCATTGCGTCTTTCTCTTCTCTTCTCTTCTCTTCTCTTCTCTTCTCTTCTCTTCTCTTCTCTTCTCTTCTCTTCTCTTCTCTTCTCTTCTCTTCTCTTCTCTTCTCTTCTCTTCTCTTCTCTTCTCTCTATTGTTTCTTTGTCCTTGACCTCCTCCTCCTCACTATGCTTCCCCTTTTCCTGTGTGTATCAGCTGATTGTGTGTCTTTGCACTTGACTAGGAAGTGGGAGGCTGAGGACGCATTGACACATTGATCTGTTTTCTGAACAGTCAACAGGCGTATGCTGAAATGCAAACGTCCATTCATGCAGATAGACACTCGTACCTCCTCCTTCTCTTTGTCTGCCTCAGACAAACACACAGCCTCATCACTATGACCCACACAACTCTAATTACACCTCCGTGCGATCCATCTCTCCCTTTCATCGCCTCTTTACTTCACCTCAGCTCCCGGGTGTTGTGAAAAAACCGTGTGTGTGTGCATTTGTGTGTAATAGAGGGGGTCAGAGATGAGCATGTGTCTGTGGTGGTACAGTGAGGAGTGCTGCAGGCCTCAGACTGTGTTTTTTAGATGTTCTATTTTAAAAAATGAAGAAAAATCACAGTTGAGAGCCGAGTAATGACTTCCCACCTGGGGGGATGCCACAAAAGGAACGACAGAGGAGGGGGAGAAAATAGGGGAAAGGTGGTGAGCACAGGCAGGATATGGACCTAAATGAAGTGCTGTGAAAAGCATCGATGGGCCTGATGTGGAATTATTTGAATGGATTGCTGTTATCTTTTGCCATCTGGTTTAAATTGAAACTCATTCATTCATGTATTTGGTTCTTTTTGCTGTGTAACGACTTCCTACCTGTCTGTTTATCTACTAGTCCTCAAAATAGAGTAAATGTCTTTGGTATTCAACATTTAGTATGAGAGAACATTAAAGTAGATGCCAAAATCATCAATGTATACCTGATGGATTACCTGATCACCGTTCCACACTATTGATCGGCAGTTCTGCTCATGTCAGAAACATTTCTTTGTGCTAATTTAACAGATTAAATCCTAACACTTTAAGTATTTAAATTAGGGCTGTCACAGTTAATGCTTTAATGCTCTGTCTTAATTTAAAATTAATGATATGTTAATTATATTTAATTGCATCAATCGTGTTTCACTGTTTATCCTGCTGGGCATCTCTTGTGGTTGAAGAATTTTAAACAGAGAATTTAAACTATGTGACATGAAATGTGTCTGTGTAACTTTAGAAAAAAGGGATAACACATTACTTTCACATAAAAAAACAAGTTACATATATAAACTATGAAATGCACTCTTTCTCTGTTCAATGAAGATGGTATTTTCTGCTGCAGCATTACTTTGACCAGTAACTTATGATTCAGAAAACATAGATGTTTTTGCATTACTCTTGTAATTGTTCTCCGTTTATGAAGCTATTGCAGCCTACAGTTGCATATTTTAGATTTCAATAATTAGTATCACTGAACATTGTTGTATTGTGACCTCACTGAAACATATGTAACGCTGTGATATATGAAATGATTTTACCTTTTTATTTTTTTTTTCTGCCAAAACCATAAAATCTTTAGGACATCCTTTACCTAAACCACACTGACTGTTCTGTGCTGTAGTCAGCTGCATCATAATCCACAATCCTCGGCTGTATAAAATTACTGTCACTTAATAAATCTCCATTAAATCCTTCTGTTTTTGTTTTGAGGTGCATGCTCACAGGGGACCAGCTGCTTAACACAGGTGTGCATCTGTGTTGTGCCTCTGATCTCTTGCTAGCTGGGTTAGGTACTCGCTTTATGTGTTTTCTGGCAGAAATTACACTTTTAAAAATTCATGTTTCAAATTTATTTCTACTGATTACACTGCAAATGATATATTGCAGGTTTGTCTTTTTAAATACCCATAAGATGGCAGGTAATGCCAGCTGGGTTTAATTACTGATTCAAACTATAGTCATTTGAGACTCAAAAGCTTCTTAATTTACATCAGGTAATGTCATCTGCTGCAAGGGGTGATTGCTGACCGCGATTTACACAAATATTTCGGCTTTCACTGGCAGTTAAAGCGCTCTGTTTGATTCAGACACCACAGTATTAGCAGCATTGCACAACACATTATCAGCCAGCTGATGATATGCAGTGAAAGTTATCTTCAGATTGCTTTTGAAGGTGCTGAACCTTTTTGACTCTGATTTCACTAACCCCCAGGGACAAACTGTATGCTTGTATTGCTGCAACCGTCAAGAGCATACCGACAGTAAAATGTATTCCTCCTATCTGTTGTTTAGTTCAGCACATTTGTACTGTGGAGTTTAATGAACATTGCAGCTTCTATGGTTTCCTACTGTAGCAAGGCTTGGATTCGATTTATTTCATATCTTGCAGGTGCTTTTTCAGGTAACTGGAGGCAATTTTGGAGAAATTACAGCTTCATTAACGAGAGTGGCTGTAGTGACAGAATGAATGGATAAGTAGAATAGGAAAGTGAAGCGAGGAAGTAGAAAGGAGAGAAATCCCAGACCTTGCCACCATCTGCACCCTGTTTTGTCAGTAATCTCCTCACTGTTGTGTAAGGCCTTTGCCACGACAAGCCCTGATTTCTTTGTCACTCTCTCTGTCACACAGTTGTCACTAGTTTTATTAATATGCACAAAGCAAATTTTCCCTCCATATCTCTTAACACGTCATGCAATGTGTTGATGAATCACATCCCTGTTTTAGGAATCAAACAGTGGATGGTTGGATGTTTAGTCCTCTGAGCATTTGTGTTGTGTTTCGATAGTGTTAGAGGAGATTGGGAGCAGAGGTCCTCAGAGAACACCAATTACAGGGAAGTAGGGCAATATGACACGTGACCTACACTTCAAGGCACAAACACAAACACAAATGCAGCGAACATGAAACCAGAAAAGTATTGAGCTGTAGAGCAGTTTTGGTGAGTGAGTGAGTGACTGTGTGCGTGTTCTTAATCCTATTACAGATCAGCCGCTGCACACTAAAGAGTAAAAGCAGGAAGAGAGAGAGAATGAGAGGAGGAAAAAAAATAACATTGAGAGAGGGGTTAAATTACATCAATTAGTATAAGTATATAATTCACATGCTTAGCACCTTGTCAGGTAACTGTCAATAACAGTGCTGTTCCATACTGAGGTTCATTTTCAATGACAGGAGTGAATTTAAATGACTGAAAGACAATTAACACATTATTTAAAGACAAGCTAAATGTCATTATCTTATTTTAGTAGCTGCTTCTTCCACCTCTTACTCATTGATTAGGTGTCACACTAAGTTGATCTCCCAGAACTTTTATGGGGACGTGAGTGGGAAGAGAGAAGTAGGGGAAACAGAAAGATTAAAGAAGGGAGTGTGGTGATGGGGTCTCTGGTGTCGCTACACTGCAGAAAGTTGGGTGGAGGATGGGGGTGGTTATGCATATCTAAGAATGTACAGTACACATCCGCAGTCAGATATTTATTTTAATGAAGTGTTAAGTGCAACTGAAAACACTTCACCTATGTGTGTGTCTGCCTTTCCATTTTCTCTGAAACTGTACACGGTTTTGTTTGCATACATGACTGAAAAGTATCTTCTACCATTAGAATGCAAGCAAGCACAGACACACACGCCCTCCCCATTTTGATCAGATGAAAGCTGTCACCACATTAGATGCCATACATCTTTCATCTTCAATTAGTCATCCATCATTGCTCATCACTGTCTCGGGTTTCCCTTCTCTGCCATCTGGAGGATAACTTCACCCAAGCCCCGTTTGCAGAAATACCTGTACATCTGCTTTGTTTTACAGATCTGTGAAGACGAGGATCTAGAAACAATGATGTAGAACAAACTTTACAGCTGCCAACCCCCAAAATATTAATGCCATGACTAATATCTTCGTAGATGGTTGATTTGATCAAACCTTTATTTAACAAGAAAGTCCCTTGAAAGTAAAATTCCCTTTGTGAGGGGATTATAAATGACATAGGACAAAATAAAAGTACATTAAATCAACTCAGTGACTACAGATGCACAAAACAAAATACAGCTTAGGAATAGCAGTTGCACATCTTTTGATCAGCGCTTTGAATTGTCTGTGGGAGACAAAGTCATTAAGCTGTAGTGTGTTCTGGCGGTTATTCAATGACCAGAACAGGAGACGGACTTTGTGGCAAGTTCAGAGCAAATCGTGGGCACCCTGTAGAGCAGCCATTTAGATGAGTGAGAATTATGACAGCTACTGGTAAGTGATAGAATATTGCTTTGTAAATTAAAAATATGCCAGTATTTGTGTCTCTTTAGGCTTAATAAAGTCCAAGGAACCAAGTCAGTAAGTGTACAGTGATACGGAGTCTAGACAGCAAAGAGTAGAGGCAGCACCGTGCATATAAATTATGTCCCCATACTCTAAAACACTTCAGAATGTAGCCTATGCAAGCATCCTCCTAAATGCGAAATTACAACAGGCCCTATTTAATAATAAAATAATGTAATAAAACCCAGCCTGATGCACAGTTTTTTCTCTAGCTGTTCAGTATGCACTATGCGGAGAGCCTATCATCCACCCAGACATCCAAGTAACTGTTGGAAGAAACTTGTTCAATTAAGTCCCCTCCTAAAGAATGAATGCCAGCAATAGCAGAGATCTGGGAGTGAGCACTGAAAAAGATCAGAAATTTAGATTTCTTAGCATTCAGAGAAAGTGCAATGAGCCCTCCAGCTACTGAAAGGCAGTCTAGTGCTGAGAGGCAACTGAATCGACTGCTGTGTCATCTGCATAAAGATGCACTTTAGTTATAAGCAGGCCCTGCCCAATGTTATTTAAGCAAAAAAAAAAAAGAAAGAAGGAAAATTAAACTGGACCTAAAACTGAGGCTTGGACAACTCCTTTAGAGATGTCCATAAAGTTAGACTAGTGTCCATCTGCAGAACACACGGTGTTCTATCAGCTAAATTGTTCCTGAACTCTTCCATAGCTTTGTCACCCATAGCGATGTCATGGAGTCTGCTCAAGAAGCAGCTCTGGTCGACAAACTCAAATGCCTTGGACAGATCAACATACAGGAAAGCACAATACTACTTTCTGTCCAAGGCATTGATCATGTCATTTGTTATCAAAATAGCTGCTGTTCTGATACAACGACCTGATATAAAGCTCACTAAGTTTCAATAAGGATAATATTGTTAGCAAAAAAATCCTTCAATTGCAGATTTACCTGGGATTCTAAAGTCTTTGCAAGGATAGGAAGTTTGGCTCTAGGCTGACAAACAAAACATACAAACATTGGGAACAGCTGCGCACATGCTGTAATGAGCATATCTATGAACAAGAATAATAACACAAAAGAGCACAACAGTGAAGCAACACTGTTTCATTATATTTCAACACAGGCTAGTAGCAGAGTGCATCATTGTAGTCTGTACTACTGGGTAAACATACCAGCAGACTCACATTTTTTTATGTCTTGTATCCATTATGGCTAAACTATGCTTTTCCAGTCATTTTTAGTTTTTTTTCCCTGGAAATCATCTCCAAATCAGTGTCTCACCATCCCCCCAGGGAGTCCGACTCCCACTCTTGGTACCACTGATGCAGAAGAAGAAAACAATCAAAAGCTAGATACAAGCCAAAACACGCTGCTGCACATTGGACATTAACACCACTGTGCTCTTTATTTGTCAGACTCCTTCTCATGTCCAAATGATGCCTCGACCCCTTTCAGGCTCACTGGTGTGATGATCATCTCTTGTTGTTTACAGACAACCCAAGAAAAATAAATGAATTTAGGAGACAGAGAAGAGGGAATGGAAAATTGTCTGAGAAAAGGAGACAAAAGAAAAAGGTCCATTCAGGTTTTCCAGTTCATTTTCTATTTTCAGTATTTTTTTAAAATTATCTCCCTTTTCAAGGAAAACTTTCAATTTAAACTTTCCCATCTTCCATTTTAGTTGCTCAATAGGCATTTTAATGGACTATACAAAATACACAAAGCACAGGAACGTTCATAGAATAAAATGAATGAGAAAGCAATATCAGTGGGGGAGTATATAAGAAGTGAGTTGAGGGTAAGTGACCAGAATTTGACTTGACTGGTCAACTAGCATTTCAACACTCCCAACAATAAAACGGCATGCCTTTAATATGTGCAAACTATTGTTCCATTTCATTTATGCCACTAATCATATATGTTCTCTTCAGGTCAATGCAGCTTAGTTTTTGTTCTTTTCATCTCTGTTTTCTTCACCTTCTTTGACCACTAACCCCTCTCAGTGCATTTTCCCTCTCAGCTCCTGGTTCTGGAAAGATTTGCACTAAATTTTCCATGAATTTTGTTCTTTAATCCAGCTCAAAGACTTTTTCTCCGCATAAGTAGTTTTCACACAGATTTAAAACTTGAAACTTGTTTAAAACTTTTTAAAAAATTTTTTATTTATTATTTTTTTTTGCCTAGCCTCATCTCTCATGCCTGTCTTACTTTCACAGCCATAGCAATGTTGGTTCCTTCCTCTTCCACCTCTTCTGTCTCTCCACTCTTTTTCTCTTTCATCTTCTATGTCTAACTCTCCCTATTACTACTCCCTCTGTGTGCTTTTGTGTACTTACCTTGGGCCAGTTTCAGAGTTTAAGTGCACTTAATAAGGACCTAATACCTCATTAAAAACTGAACACTAAAAACCTGCAGTACGTAGAATAAATTTTGCATCAGTTGTTATCACATTTGTTATCTTAATCTCTTTTTTTGTTACATCACGAGCTTTATATCTTGGGGGTTGACAGATTTTTTATTATATGATTTATTTAAATAATGTTTGTGCATATAATCAGACTTTGTAGAGTGTCTGCCTCTGTGGTTAAAATTGACCACATCTTGCATTTGACATCATCACATGATGGAAGAAGGGTATTGTTTGTCAGAATAAAAAGAGTATTTAAATCATTGTTTTTTCTTTTGCAGGTCTTTGTTTTATGTCATGTATGTAAGGTTGTCTTTTCGTCTTCCTTTCAGATAATAAATCAAATCAGGCATGTTAAAAAGATTTTTTTCCTGAAGTCCCTGCGTACCTTTTGCCAATTTCTGTTAATAGAATCTCTAAGTGCTTTCTTTCTATTTGTTTATATTGGTGCGATGCAGCAGTTCCCAATCTATTTTTTAGATTGTGCCACAATGTAAACTGTAGAATATAATTTAGAAATCACAGAGGATGCAACTCTTCCTTGCAATGGTTATGTTTGTTTACAGTCATTATGCTACTTTGTGAATAACACTGTGGTAACAACTTGTTGACGCATACAGCATCTTTAAAACTAACACTAAAATACCCATTTTTCCCACTTTGGGTGCTGCCCTTTTGTTCCGAACACTGTGGGCAGTATGCGATGATTCTGTTTGGACTGATGTAGTAATGGCAGAAATTACCAAGTGGCAGAGCTGGTCTGAGGGTTTCTTTAGCCACACTTATACATGGTGCAACAAGAAATTTCCCTAAGCAATTTAAAAGTCTTTGGCTTCAGATGTATAGCACTCAGTTTAAAAGCAGCTGCACAGTGCCCAAAAAGTAATGATGCGTCTACTTCTTTCTCCCCATTTCTCTGTCCCACACACACTTATGCTTTTCCTCTTTTCCTCTAGTCTAGGGTTGTTGCCTGCATGACGGCGATCCTCAGTCAGATGGATGATCGTCACTATGATACATACATAGAAACCTTCACTGTTCCTGATCTTGTAGTAAGTGCACACAAGAGCCTGCAGATGTCTGTTATATATGCACTGAGGGATAGATACAAAAAGCCGTATTGCATGAACATATAGTTGCATACTTACATGCGCTTTCTTCTCGGTCGCAGGACTTCCTGATGGAGTCCTTCATACTTTTCAAGGACCAGATTGGGAAACATGTGTATCCCTCTGACTGGATGGCCATGATCATGGTACAGAACAGGTAATATACTAAAGGAGTACGAAGTTACATGGTTCCAGTTCTGTTTCTGTACCTGAATGTATACCACAGCTGCCTCAGGAGGGCTGCTATTGGGCCCATGAGGCTTGGGTGTTCATTTTAAAGGATTGTCGACATCCACAGTGACTTGTTCATCCGCAAAAACCCACACAGGGATAAGTTAGAGATAGTAAAGCTGGGATCAGGGCTGCGATGATGAAAATGGCTGATGTGACAAATGTGTGTGTACAGTATGTGTGTGTGTGTGTGTGTGTGTGTGTGTGTGTGTGTGTGTGTGTGTGTGTGTGTGTGTGTGTGTGTGTGTGTGTGTGTGTGTGTGAGAAAGAGAGAGAGAGAGAAAGCTGAGTAGAGTGAAAGCTATCAGGGTGTTTTTGTGATGGGAGCAAGACGAAAGGCTAAAGCTGTGTCAGAGGAAAAGGCAAATGGGTAAAAGTGGAAATGAAGTAGAAGAAAAGACAGGTTGATAAGGAGTCTTGGGTCAGGGAAGAGATGTGCAGATATAACGAGAAAGTCCCTCTTAAAGGAAGAGGAAAGAAAGAGCGGAATGAGAGGCAACGGCATTTGGCTGGCAGGATAATGATGACAGATAGTGTTGAAGCAGAAAGAGACTAGGAACAGTTTTGCTACTTAACTTGTGAAATGCATAAAGGCATATTTCACTGATATACCTGCACACAGTGGTTAAGCTGCTATCATGATCCATCCCTGTGACAGAAGGTTTGAATCTGAAGCAATATTACAGTCTTATGTGAAATAGTAGTTTAAAGGTAGGAGCTCGAGCAGCTGTCAAAGCCGAAATTCTTTGATAAAATAACAAATAACTTAAATCTGTAATAACGCAGACCTCCTTTTTTCTGCTGTTACACATTGTCTTTTTTGGTTATTTGATTATTATTATTCATTCCCTATAGAAACAAAGGGTAAAAAATCGGGCATATTTTGGCAACTGAAAAAATAATAATGAAATGATCTATAATAATAATGATGATAGATCGATAGATTACCAGTACTTACTATTGTACAATGATTAAAACATATTCATATTACTGTTTTGTTGTGAAAACTTCAGAAATTCTATAAGATATCTCTCATTTAACAAACAGATCTATGTGGAATTACACAACCAATACTCCTTTTCTTCATATTTTTAGCTAATTGTGTCTAATATTTTATTTGAAAGTTTTAAATTTCACAGTTTCATCTCCTAAGTGAAAAGGACATGCTTGTAAAATTGCAATATCCATGTTTGTTCCGTTTATGCCTTTTTATGTGGAAAACAGATTGAGTCAAGTTTTGTTATTAAGAAATTTAAGCTTTAAGGATGTTCACAGTTACGAATTTTTAATGACGTCCTACATCAGACATTCAAAATTACAGTTTGTTTTTGTAATTTTCTTGCTATATTTGTGTGTTTCAAAAACATGGGAGAAAAAAATGCAAATATGCAGGAAAAAATCCATAAAATTGCAGCTTTGTTTTTTCACAATGTACCTCAGCGATCAACTGCTACCATGAGATTTGAGTTGAGTCATGAGTCTGACTGTGTTGACACACCTTGATTGTGTTTACAATATGTGTACGTGTGTGTCCATTAGAGTGTTTCTGAGAGCCATCAACACCTACGCCGACACTATGAACCAGAAATTCCTCAGTAACGATGACTTTGAAGTACAGGTAGGTGTTTGTGTGAGAAGTGTTTTTAGGCTTTATCCCTTATCGATTGCATTGATGTTATTGTTCCTGTGCCACTTTTAACACAAATCTCAATGGTCTCTTCCTAAATTCCGATTTTCCTTCACTCTTTCTCCCTGTCTAGTTGTGGAATAACTACTTCCACTTGGCGGTGGCTTTTATTACTCAGGAGTCTCTGCAGCTTCAGCATTTCTCTCCAACCAAGAGGAACAAGATTCTGGCCAAGTGAGAGTAGAACCATTTAATTTCCCTATTTACCACACCTACTCTCTCTGCACTAATGAAACACTCAGTGATTTGCGATCAATTTCGGAGACTGCATTTACTGTTTGTTCGCCCACTACCTATTAAACCCCCGTGTTACCTGTAGAGAGACATTCAATTTAGTTCACGGTGAGGCAGAGTAGTGCAGCATTATCTTCCCCACTGGGTTGTTCAGCTTCTGTAGGTGAAAACAACAGTATTGATTAAGACACTGTTTCTAAACTCAGGGGCTGATTTCTCCTTCTGTCTGTGTTTCTGTGTTTTCCCTCTCTCACTCTCTCCCTCTCAAACACTTTATTTCAGATATGGTGATATGAGAAGCCTCATTGGCTTCGCAATTCGAGACATCTGGTACAAACTAGGTAAGAAAATCAAGTTTGTAGTGTAAAGTATGATTGCACTGCCGCTTGTGGATATGATTGCACTCCATGACACCACCAGGAGTGTGGGGAATCTGTGTTTTTCTATGTAGCATGGTGGCAAAGGCTTACTATGTCAGCACTATTTTACAGTGACAAACATCAATATAGGACTATATTTGTCTCTATAAATAAAACTCAGTGTTCCTTGGTAGTCAGAGAAAGTTGCATGTACAGTAATGTGGCAGATTCTCTAAATAGGAGAGTTGAAAGACCTTATTGCAGATGGAAGACAATTTAATTAAATTAGGCTTGTGAAGCTACATTAGCATAAGTGGAAGGTGGTGAACATGCTGTAAGGGGTCAGATAAGATATTACCTGTTCTTTTAAAGTGCATGTATGTATGTCTTTTAGGCAGTCATAAGATCTGTTTCATCCCTGGGATGGTGGGCCCCATCCTGGAGATGACCTTGATCCCTGAGGAGGAGTTGAGGAGGGCCACTATTCCCATCTTCTTTGACATGATCACCTGTGAACATGCACAGTTTGGAAACTTCCACAAGGTACATCCAGACATACAGGAACGCAAATATAGTATAGATACTGAAAGACTTCCAAAGACGGTCACATGCAGCATTTACATCTGGGGACATAAGCATAAATGTGAAACAAGTCACTTCACAAAATCCACACTCACACAGAAACACTGGGACATACTATTGTCCTCCATCGATTTCCTGTGAAGCTGCACATAAAAGTAAAGGAGACACCTTAATTATGCCTGCATAATTGATTTTTTCTTCCATTGCGCCTCTGTTTTGCTTCCTCATCTCCCTTTTCTCTATATATTTGTTTTTTCTCCCCACCTTTGTTCTCTTCTACAGTTTGAGAATGAGATCATTCTGAAGTTGGATCACGAGGTGGAGGGTGGAGGAGGAGACGAGCGTTACATGCAACTACTGGAGACCATGTAGGCCTTAGTATTAGAATATATCCAGTTATAACATGGTATAAAATGGTACAAATTAAAATGTTATGTCCAGTGCCTTGCTATTTTCTCAGCAACTAACTTTCAGAGTGCATTTCCTGCTTGCCTTCGAGAATGTAACATTGAACACTTGTCATAAGTTTCTGAGTAACAAGGCAAAACCTTTTCAGACATCTCTGATGATTAACTTGTGCGTGCTTGTCTGCCAGCTTGTTGGACTGTGCTGCCCAGAAACCCACGCTGAAGCCGCAGGTGCAGCACTTTGTCTCCTTGGTGAAGGGACTCCTCATTCGTCTCCTTGACTACCGCACCGTGATGAGCGATGACAGCCGCAACAACCGCATGAGCTGCACTGTCAATCTTCTGGTGAGTCCCACCTTCTTTGAAAATCAGAAATGAGCAGGCGGGCTTGACCTTCGCCTTGCTTTTAAAAGTCTTGTTGGAATCATGATCTTGGCAGGTGCCACTTCCATATGAAAAATGTGTTCAAGAGGGCTTCCTAAAAGGGCAGTTAGTCGTGAACCCATGAAGAAACAGGACTAATTTAGAAGCTGGGTCTTAGAATTTCACCATATTGGTCTGAGCCTTTTCTCTGTGAGAATTTCATCATTTTTTGTTTTCTTCTTGTTTCACTGATACTCGCAGAATCTTTCAAAATCTCCCATATGCTGCGAGTCTGGCATACATCATCACAGATTTGCATTTATTGACACTAACCCTGTGATTCTTGTTCAGTACTTTGTAGTTGTAGCATTGAACCTCACAGTAAAGAGTTGCTGAGCTCAGACACACACATCGATAAACCCATCATTAATTGAAAGACTAATGTAAGAAGATACTACTAAGTGCGTTTGCTCCATTCAGATCTCACTCATACCGATATCATCCACACCAAAGCAGTCAGACTGATCAAGGAGCTTTTTACCAAACACTGATCTTATGTCTTCTCTCACATGCCAAAGTCTTTCTTTTCCTCATTTAATTTGTGTGCTGATTGATGTAAAGGAAAAGATTCATCTCTGTCTGGTCTCCAGCTGTTTGCAGTGGGTTGCATCAGCTCCTGTCTGTTCCAAACCCTTTCTCTTATGTGATCTCCTAATCAGATTCTCCCCCATGGTATTCTCAGGTTTAGTAATGGATCCCTTCTATCCACCATATGATCGTCTCCGCAGCAGATTAAATCACATCACTCCTCCTCGAAACCTTGTCTTTCTTTTTCCATGGAATTTCTGAGAAACATTTAGAAGGGATAATTTAACCATGAATGGGGGATTGTGTAGTTGTATCTGGTTGTGTGTATTTTTCCCCTAACAAGGAGGCTGCTGGTACATAGCAGATGTGTTTAGCTTGTAACCTGTAGCAGATGCCCATTAGCTTTTCCATTTTATTTGTGTGGCCAGCTGAAAAATCCTTTCTGCAGGCTAGCGAGGACTACTGCATTCTCTTGTCCATGCCACTCCAGGCTAGCTTCACTCAGGGATTATACACACACACGCACAGTCACACACTTACTTCTTCATGCAGACGCACCTTCAAACACACACAAATGTCCTTGTAAACATTAAAACATACAGAACGCTCCCTCACTTGGCTAACCTTGACTTATAAGGTTTTCAGTACAACTTTGTGATTCCAGGGTCAGTTTCATTGTCTCACAAGAGAATGTTAATATTGCAGATGTGCACACGTGATTATTTTTAAACATTTACAACTTCATAGTTCTGCTGTAGGTTTTATCAGCTGCTGTAGAAACGTCTGACCTCCTTCATAATGCTCACCCTACAACGGGAAATTGACTTATTGAATTTAAAACACATCAGTGCAATGAATGATATATCTTACTCTTGCTAAAATTAAGCAAATGCATATAAATATGCATACAGTATGCTTTGGCTTCCCAATAACTATTGCTATAAATGAGCTTGTTTTTTTTTTGTTTTTTTTTCATATTTCTATTGTGTATATATGTCGGTGCGTCTGTTTGTATCTATTATTTGTGCTGGTGATGCGAGGTGAGGTTACATCAGTTCGTTCCACTCCTCTGTTCTCTGTAGATGTCATTAAACTTCATTAAACTGGGAGTTTGTGCATTTTAACGAGCAAGTGTTCATGCACACACTCCCACACATTAAAAAACACACATGGGCAATCAGAAGTATATAGTGTAACATGCATAACGGACACATACAGCCATTTGGACAAACACTCAGCCATACAAATAACAAACTTACAGTCACTGCAGTCCTTCAGAATAATTTTCAAAATCTTCTTGCATGCAAACACACACAAACACACACACACACACACACACACACACACACACACACACACACACACACACACACACACACACACACACACACACACACACACACACACACACAAACAGTAACCCTACCTCTCTTTTTGTGTTTGCAGAACTTTTATAAGGACATCAATCGTGAAGGGATGTACATCAGGTATTTACATGCTAGATTTGACATGAAATATGTTTGAATGGTGCATGTTTGTGCTGTATGTGTTTGCATGTATATGCATGTCTGGAAGTGTGTACGTACGTGCGTGTGTGGCTCCATAATCTGACAAGGGATTATATGAGTTCTACTGAATTAATGTCAAAATCCACAGGATCAGCCCTTGGTCTGACTGGAGGGAGAACAGAGAGAGAGAGACATGATGAACACGAGGGAGGGAGGGAGGGAGGGAGGGAGGGAGGAAGAGGTGGAGAGATGGAGAAAGACAGGATGTTTACAGGACAGGGAGAGAGAGAAAGAGAGGAATACTGATCCCATCAGGTCCCACGGTGCATTTCTGGCAGTGGCTTTGAGACTCTAGTTATCTGGATGTGTGAATGTAAGCCTAAGTCAACGGTTGATCATCTGCCTTAGTCAGCTCTGTGGAGGATACAGTAACAGCTGGCTGGCTCACTAGTCAGTGTTAGCCAACAGACATAGTTTAATGCAAATGTGCATTTACTGCCTGTGTTATATAATAAGCCAGAGTGTGATATTGTAATGCAGTTATGCAACAATGAATAATGAAATCCTGCACTAATTATGTTATGACTCACTGTGTGCATAATGAAACATTTGCAGACTAATTACTTACCTATATACTCAAAATAATACTTAATGCATGCATCCTTGTGTGTGCACATCTATACATGATGAAACTTGTTCATTAGTGTTGATAATTTGTGAATACAGAACTCTGCTTCATTTTTGCAGATTCAGACAAAATAGTTCCCCAGGTGACCCGAGAACTGAGTGGTTGTGCTAACCATATCTGCACCAATGCCTTGAGCAGCAGATTCCTAATTTGATTCTGACCTTCCAGACCATTGGCTGCATTTAACTTTGCTGCACTCCGTACTGCAGTTCTTGTCTGTCTCCACTTACTAATGAATAAAAAAAAACATTTATCTAGTAGAATCCAACAAAAGAAAAATAAGAAAGCTCACTTGGATTTGCACTGGCTCAGTTTGGTCATGTCTATCTCCAAATTGTCTCTCAATACAAAAATTTGACAACTGTTATGTCCCAACTTACTCATGTGCTACTGTGCATTCTGTACTGCCTCCATGTTATTATGTACTGCATACTAATCATTATAACATCCCTCATTTTGCAATTTACTTTAATTAAACTTCAGGACACTTCTGCCAAATGAACATTTAATGTTATTTTTTGTTTTGTAAAATCTTTGTAGGGTTGTCTCACCACTCATTCTTTTAGCTCTTCTCCATTCCCCTTGTTATTGGAAAAAGGTATACATCAAGAGCACGCTAAAAAGGCTTAATATTCATTAACAGCATCTTTAGCTTGTGCACTATTTGTTGTTTTTTTGTCACATTTTTTGACATCCTAGAATTATATGCAATTGGGTCATTGCTCATGTCATGCTCATTCAAGATGAAATGCCATAATTTTCAACAGTCATTGACTGTACACCAGCCATTAAATTTAATTATAGGGCAACATTAAATTAATTTAGCATTCAAAGTTGACTTATGCAGACTTAAGTGCACTGTACGGAATGTTTTTGATTAGCATATAGTGTAGTAGAGTGAAAATCTAAATTTGGCTCATGAAAACCATGTCAGTTGTGAATAGACTGGGGTCCAGGCAGGAAGAAGGAGGACAGGAGTGTGAGCAGGGGGAAGAGGGACAAGGTGGGAAAGGACAGAAACCCACAGAAGGATGAGGAGTGAATGAAACAAAAAGACGATAGTGAAAGGTTAGATTTCAATATGCAGCACATAGATGAAAATAAGAGAGGGGCTGAAAATGTTTATTGTTTTTTTATTTTAACTCACACACAGCAGCTCGACCGTCATAACTAACAAACCAGGCAAACAAACAGAGAGAGCGAGTGTGAGGCAGAGTGATTCAGTGCAACATTTGCCATTAATCCTTCATTTACAGGTCTTGGGGTTGCCCAACAGTGGCATCTAGTGGAGTGATGTTTAAGTCACTTAAGAAAATGAATTTGACTTCTGTAATTGTGTTTGTGTGTCTTCAGGTACCTTTACAAACTGAGGGACCTTCACCTCGAGGGTGAAAATTACACGGAGGCAGCATACACCCTGCTGCTGCATTCTCGCCTGCTCAAGGTAAAACAAACACACACAAACATAAAGAAATATTTTCTTTGCTCATGCTGGCCCCGGTGTTTTGTTCTGCCTAATCACTAAGCTGCCACAAATGAGGCAGTTTTATTATTAGCTGATAAATGGTCGCTGTGTCACTGGCCTCCAAATGATGAAGCTCCAAGGTTAGTTTATGGCATAGTGTCAGGCACTGCAGCTAGATCACTATGGTGATTGATGCAGCACACTTGCACAGGCAGTTTGTGTGTAAGTGTGTGTTTTTGTGTGTGAGAGGATGTGCATGCATGTGTCTGAGTGTGTTTGACCTCTTTTGTCTCTTCATCTCTTTTATGGGGAACTTAGCGGCTCACGTAGAGGGACAGAGGAATGGGGGCATCTCTCGCTCTTTATCTTCTCTCTCTGTCTTGTATCATTACATCAAAGCAGTTGAACTCTACAGCCATTTTTATATTCTCCATTCATCTGCTGTGTCAGAGCTGTCATCCCTGTTTCACTTTATTGGAAAGAGCAGACTGCAACACACAACATGCTACAATTGTCTTTCTCACTATCCTGTACTTCATGTTTGTTTGTTTGCTTTCTAAATTCAATTTCTGTGTAATTTATGTAATAGAAGATAAACTACTGTCTCATTTATATTATAAATGCGTGCTTGTGTCCTTGTACACACTCTGCCTCTGGACTAATCTTGAGTTATTACAAGGAACTCTCAGTTTGAAATTCTTCTCTCATGTTGCATCGTTAAATGATAAATGGGACAGCAAAAATCAGATGGTCTTGACTACATACGAGGTTACTTGAAAAAGTTCTCTGCCTCACCAGAAAACATCACAAGACGGAGATTGTTCCGATATTATTATTCAACGTATTTACCCTTAATTTCAATGCAAGTGGTCCACTGATGTTCACTCTCCCTTTATGGAACATGATACTCCAGAAACTCCTCAACAGCATGGATGACTTCATCATTGCTCTGACAATGGCAACCACACAAGTGGGATTTCAGTTTGGGAAACGGAAGTCAGACGGTGCGGGTCAGGTTAGGAAGCTTCATGGGGCAACAGTTCAAAGCCACATTTGGCTGCTTTTACCACCTGTGTTGTGTGGACGAACACATTATCCTAGAGCAACAGCAGCCAGCTGAAAGCTTTCCTCTCCTTTTTTCTTTGATTGCCTCAAACATTTGACAATGTGGACAAAGATATAAGGCTTTATAGTACATAGTTATTCCCCTAAATGGAAGTTACACCCCCTCGTCACCAGGTGAAACTGAAAACATTTTGAAGTATCTTTGTATAATTTGCTTATGATGGTGGAATAATCACTAATTATTATCACTTTTTTTGTCTTTGGCTTCTCTCCAATGTGCCTGTCTTTATACCTGTCGGTATTCCAGTGGTCAGATGACATGTGTAGCCCCCAGTTTGAGCTCCACGGCTCCCAAACCCAGCGGCAGCTCAAGGAAACACTCTACGACACCATCATTGACTACTTTGACAAGGGCAAGGTGAGGATTGTTTTAGACTCTTTCACCCTCCTCTTTAGCTGTTCAATTTTTAACTGTCGACTCTCTCTTCACAAAGTAATGTGATTTTTGAAAAAAAAAAAAAACACATTTGGTTAGTAATCCAAAATCAGTTTTCGTAAAATATTTCACAAAAAAAGCAATGTCTTTAGAGGACAGTTAATCTTCCCTGCTGTTAATTTACATAACTTTTGAGATTTCTTTCGTGACATTTAAGGAGATTTCAGTGCTGTTGTTTTGTAAAATGCTGCTCTCCTGTTTCATACCTTTGTAACAATGAGACATTGTTGCAATCACACAGTCATCTTTGCAGTATGTTGGTGTCACATTCATTCTGTATTCTCCATGAGTGTGTCATGTTCTCTGAAGCCGAGACAGAGACTTCTCTTCCCTCTACAGGGACTTGGAGACAGAGATTTTCATGAGATGAATTCCCACAACAACACCTGTTACTGATGTATTAGCAGGTGGTGTAATGAAGGACACTGTATCTGCTTCTTTCCTTGATGTATTTGTGTGTGTGTCTGTATTTAGATGTGGGAAGAGGCCATCACTCTGTGTAAGGAACTCGCAGAACAGTATGAAAATGAGATCTTCGACTACGAGTTACTCAGCAAGAGACTGGTAATACTTTACAGTCTCAAACCTTCCTGTCTTCTGTGCAGCAGTCGTGATCACATATTTTTCTGTTTTTCTTCCCTCAAAAATTCTCCTCTGAATTCCCTTCATAGATGTTTTTGATGTTCTTGGTTTAACAGGGCATTTGAAGGAAAGGAAGAGGTTTTTATTTCAGTGTTTTATAGCAGTAGTAACATAGCTCAATTAAATACTTCAGTAATATAAATGAAATATGCAGGCTATTCAAGAAGTTTGATTTGTTTTTTGCCGAGCTGTCCAACATTCTGCGTTCAAGTTGTAACTTGCACTGATAACTTCAGAACATACTGTTTTCAATAAGCGGTTTCCTTTCCACCATGTTAGTCATGTAACATTCATCCATGTTTAACGCTTCCTTGACACTTCAAATCCTCCTTTTAAATCAATCTTTTTCTCAAGAGATCTAGTTCGGGCCTCCTTAATTACCATATGACCCCAAAAATGTGATTCCTCATTGTCAGTCTTCAACTGTCTACTTCAAACTCTTCGTAGCCCTTCTCGCTTTGTCTTCTCACTTTGTCAGCTTCCTTCTTTCCTTCATCTTTGCTTTGACACCACAGCAGAAGTGATTCTCTCCATACCAAAATCCTGACTTGAGGTTTAGCACCACCTTCTCCTCTGTCTCCCCTTCACTTAACTCATCTTTTCCCCTCCCCAAAGAAAATTACACTTTTCTCAACAATGGAAAAACCCCTGTCTCTCTTTATATGACTGCAGCAGTGGCTCTCTCTGCTAATGCTGAATTTATGTGGTTATATAAATGACAGACATTGCCCTTGGATGGTGTGCACTTTTTTTCTGCATCTATCACCCTCACAGGCCCAGCATTCTGCTGAGGGTTGCTTTGTCATTGGCATGAGCTGATAAAACTGCCCCAGCTGCACCCAGTGCACATCTGAGACTCTCCCCTGAACACATCTTCTGTCTCTCTCTTTGTCTCTCTCTGCAGGAAAAACAAGCCAAGTTCTATGAGAATATTATGAAGATCTTGAGGCCTAAACCAGACTACTTTGCAGTCGGATACTATGGACAGGGCTACCCTCCATTCCTCAGGGTTTGCATTTATGTCATTGTTAATACAAATGAACATTATAACACTACATAGAAGCACTTTGTATTTTATAGAAATAAAACACGTAATTTTTATTGCCAAAAGAATATTTAGGCTTTTCAAAAACAGAGATTTACACTGTTCCCAAAAGTAATGTTAACTGCTTTCTTGTTTAAAAAAAAAAAGCATCAAAAAACTTTTTTCTATTATCAGCACTGAAGCTTAGCTATTTAAAATTGCAGCAGTCAACAAGTTTTTAAAAACACCATCAAGATGGTTGCCAGAATGGGACATAAGGTACCTTCAGGGAACATTGTAGATCTGTGGATTTCAGCAAACTGTAGAAATAAAATATTGCTCCTGTATTCATTAGATGTGTTAATGTGCTGTGGTAAGGAGTATGACAAAGTCAAGGACTCAGTTTTTAGAAGGGCAGTGAAAGGAGCCCACTTCTGTTCTCTAGATATATATATATTACTCTTGCATCTAGAGAACTGGCAGACATCCTGATTCTGGTACAGAAGTGGGCTTGTGCCTTGTTGGGAGAACATCCCGATTCTTTTTCATATACATATACATATATATATATATATTTTTTTATAATATTGCAGGATAAATTGGATGCTAATCTTTTCATTTTCTTTATTAACACCAGTTCATTTCACTTGGCTTCAGAACAAGGTGTTCATCCACCGTGGTAAGGAGTATGAGCGCAGAGAGGACTTCCAGAACCAGCTCATGAGTCAGTTCCCAAGCTCTGTGCGCCTGAACACAACCACCATGCCAGGAGACGATATCAGAAACTCTCCACTTCAGTGTATCCTTCAGACAGTGTAACACACATGGAAAAACACGTGCACAGAAAGCAGAAAATATAAATACTTTCCATGGTCCACAGCGTTCACAGGTACAGACACGCAAATCATAACTACACAATGACTTCGTAGTGTCTTTACGATTTCTAAGTAATTCAGTCGCTCAAGAAATCTGAAAGTAAATAGTGAGATTAACTAAGAACATATTTTTTCTGTAACACAATATCAGGGGAACTTTTTACCCAGAAACACAGTCAGACATAACCAGACATCAGATGTGTGAAATATTTTCATCCATAAGTTTTGACCTGAATCAAAATTTCATCATTTGTTGTACCTTTTGTTGCACCTCTGTGTACTAAACCCCACAGATAGAGCTCAGACACATGCCCCAACTATCAGTTTGTGCACCCCGACATACGAAAACTAAAATGTCGTCTATCATGCAGTGACAAATTTATTTCTGAGCCATCTGAAACAGACATCCAGTGTTTCACAGTGCAGCCCGTCCTCGAGATCCCTCCTCGTTTGAAGAACAAACCTGTTCCTGACCAGATCATCAAGTCAGTCTGATAAATGATAGTTATAAGATAAATGATAAATTATATGCCAACTCTTGAAAAAAATGGCTCTTCTATGTATGTTTTCCTCTTTTGTAAATGGTTTCTTTTATTTTCTTTGTTGGACTCTTTCCTCTCCTTTGTGTCTCTCTTCTTACACAATCTAGCTTCTACAAGTCCAACTACGTGCAGCGATTTCACTATTCCAGACCTGTGAGGAAAGGACCTGTGGACCCAAACAATGAGTTTGCTGTGAGTAGCTTTTTCTTGTTAAGTGAAAAGATTTATAACCACAGGGACTGTGAAAGCATTTCAGAAGGTATTGTGTTCTTGCTATAAGTCTGAAAAAAGGAGTTCCTGTTCTATAAAATAATAGGATTTTATTCAGCAGCAGGTTATGGTGCAATTATATGAGAAGACATGCATTTTACGCTTCATTTTCAGATGAGCATTTGAGATGCAGCATCAGATTCAGGTATTACTGTGGTGTATGACTAGATTAGATTACATCAAAATGAAATTGTGCAGCAAGTGTCTGGCAAGAGTTCCGTCTTTAATTCATGATATGGTATTGGGTTATAAGTATGCACCAGTGGCAGAGATTCATGTAACAGCTTTATTATTTTTCTCCCTTTCCTCCTTTTGTTTCAGTCCATGTGGATTGAACGCACAACCTTCACCACTGTGTATAAGCTGCCCGGGATCCTGCGCTGGTTTGAGGCTACTGACATGAAACATGTAAGCCAGCAGGGAATGTTTTCATTCCATGTTTGACCTGCATGTTTGCTGTGAGATATTGTCTCCAGTGTAACATGTTCCCCATCTCACCACCGCTGATTCAATTCCTTTTTCTTTCTTCTTTTTTGCTGCATTTTTTATTGTACCTCCCACACTTGACTCTGTAAAAACCCTCCATCTTTATTTCATCTGTGCCATACCCTCTTGTCTCAAATTTTTTTCCATCCTCCTTCCTTCTCCTCTTTCTGCCACGCTGCCTCCCTTCCCAGACTACCTTGTCTCCACTGGAGAATGCCATAGAAACCATGGACTCCACAAATGACAAGATTCTGACCATGATTAACCAGTACCAGGCTGACTGGAGCCTTCCCATCAACCCTCTCTCCATGCTGCTTAATGGCATCGTGGATCCAGCTGTCATGGGCGGCTTTGCCAAGTATGAGAAGGTAAACTGTTAAACTGTCATGGATCTGCACCCGTATTCCAAGCCTTACCGAAATAGTACTGTGTAGGTCAATTACTGACAAAAGTACTAGAGTTACATCTGAAATTTGTGATTATAGATTAATGGTTGTACAATTAGTCTTTGTTGTTATCTGTTGTCAAAGATGTGTCATGACTAAGCAGGACAATGATTCACCATGTGTGAGTAAGTCCTTAAAAAGTTTTAATAGAGACTGCATCAGTGCAAGACTCCCCTTTTATGATGAATTGACTTAAATGTATTTAGTATTAAAAACCAGTATCACCTCCAAAGGCTCTGAATATGATTAAAGTTTAATTTTGCAGTCCAAACAGTATTAAATGAATTGTACTTATTAGACTGTGTTGTGTTCATAGCTCAAAATATGTCTAGTATTCATATTCAGGCAGCATCCTGTATTATGATCCCACATACTATGCTTACAAAGTGCACGCCAGTGGAAAAGTCCGTTCTTAATGTTACAAACTGTCTGGGTGTTGAACATTTCCTCCGCATCAGGCATTCTTCACTGAAGAATACACCCAGCAGCACCCAGAGGACAGAGATAAACTGCTACGGCTCAAAGACCTCATCGCGTGGCAGGTGCTGAACATGTTATCACACATTCTCAGATACAAATACACAGCACATAGAGTTGGCTTTCTTTAATGTGGTTCTTCTGGTGACACCATATCATTTCTATTTATAGATCCCGTTACTAGGTGGAGGAATCTCCCTCCATGGAAAGAGGGTGACGGATGACCTGCGTCCTTTCCACGAGCGCATGGAGGAATGCTTCAAACAGCTGAAAAAGAAGGTGGAGAAGGAGTACGGAGTGAGAGAGTTGGTAAGAACTGGGGAAAAATGAGATGAGCAGCAGAGAAAAGAGAAAAAAGTAGGATAATGAGAGCCTTTTTACTGAAACTTGGTGTTTCGATCAACCAAAACATCTTGTTTTCTGCAAAACTGGAGTTACTGTGGCAAAGCTGTGCTAATTGAGCTGAAAATTAGCAGAACCAGGAGAATTTAAAGATCTGAATACTCACAAAACCCTTGAGTGGAGTTTTTATAGGGAATTTGTTCCTTTAAATTTGGATCAATTAAATCGGGGCGAACATGGTCATTAACTTCTAAATTGGCTCTGCCTTTCAGGAAGAATTAAACTAATGATAAGTTAAATGATGATATAGTGTTTTCACTTTTCTTTTGTCTCTGAAGATGCACTTCTGCTTTGTATTACTTCCACAACTCATCAATATGCAGTATATTGTTTAGACTTCTCTTCGTCTCTCCAGCCGGACTTGGATGAGAGAAAATCTACTCGTCCTCGCTCCATGCTGCGCTCCATTCGTCAGTCCATCATCTCGATTTCCTCTCTGCAAGGATCTGAATGTGGGACTCCAACCAAGTCCCAGGCAGACAGGTAGCATACACATTTGTGACTTTATCAAGTGATCTTAGTCTCAAAAGAATCAGAAAGTACATTGCAAGAATGAATCTGCATCTATGGGAAAAACTAATATACGTATCCTTCACAAAAAGCACTTCAACTCCAACAGAGATTTAAAAATTAGCAATTAACCCCTTTAATTTACTACTCACACCCTTCCTGCCTCCTAACAGGGACCTCCCTCCTGAGTCGCCGAACTCCTGGACCTCCAGCCTGCAGCGCTCCAGCGGCAGCGTAAGTACAGTAGAGGAGGGGGTGGTGACGGTGGGCGACACAGAGGTCAAACTGAGAAAGAGTAAGAAGAAGAAGAAACGGAGCAGCATGATCTTCATCTCAGAAGAAAGAGAACGAACGAACACACTGGACTGTAAACGGGTGAGAATTGGCAATAGTTGAATTAAAGAGGGGGATATTGTGAAAGAGAAGAGATGAGCCGGTCAGGTAGCATGTAAAGGGGCATTTAATCCCTGAAATGTGGGGTGTCATTGCTGAGTATTGCGTGATCTCTGTCTCCCTCTAGCTGTCCAAGAAACAGGAATTCCGCAGTGACACCAACTTGTCTGAGCCAAATGAAGGAAATGTGTTGCTGACCAACGCCAACTCCAGATCGCTGCCTGCCATCACAGGTGACAAACACACACAAATCTACCTGGAACTGAACAACACACTGTAAATGAGTTGCAGCTGTAAAATAAGGGCACGCAAAGCCATAGTAAAAGCCATGACCTCAGAGGAATAACTGTTTTTTGTTTTTTTTGTCTGTTTTGAAAAGCTGCCTGTAAGAAAATAACTCAAGCAAGGTCATAGCAGGATAATGCCTTTGCAGTCATTTGTGTAAATAAGAAACAAATTGGCAAGCTGGGGAATATAGCAGTAACAGCCTGTGCTAACACACTGTGATATGAGATAGCAAATTAGTTCATTAGTCATGTTGTAATTCTGTAATTTCAGAGTACCGTCATCCAGTTAATATTTTATTGTTTTAGTGATGCAACCCTGCACTTTAAAACGGTGCATCTGACTTCAGTTCACTGATGCTTCGCTGGCGTCCTGCCATGATCGGACCAGCTGAGCCAGCATTGACTGTGGTGTTAATACACTATCTCTGATTAGCACCACTAACTACAAGCTGTGCTGCCTCACTGAACATACACACAGCGCCACCAGTGTTGCCAGAGCGCAGAGGTCATCAGCAGAACAGCTGCAAGAGCACAATTAGTTACCAAAAAACAGCAAATGTCTGGCTGCAGGAAGAGGCAAAGGTTCTGTTGTAAGCTTGTAGTCAGTTCGACACAAACACTAAATCCTCAGTTGTTCCTGTCTGCAGGTCTGTCCTTGGCAGTGATTGGAGGGACAGAGGAGGCTGACTCCACCAGAGTCAGGAGAGACAGTAAGAGCATGTCTGTCTGTGTGACCTCTGACCGGACAGCAGACAGACGCTCAAAGGGCGTCATTAATCTGCTCTTCAAGTCCAAGGTAAATTAAGGAAGAGACCAACATTCCTCCATTGATTACACTTCCTATACCAGCTGGCATAGGGCAAAGGGTGGGCTGTATCCTGCACAGGTCACCAGTCCATCACAGGGCTAAAACAGAAAGACAGACAACCATGCAGGCTCCCATTAACACCAAGAAACCAACACGTTTTATTTTAACAGCAGACATTGGCTTGATATACAGAGCGAAGAGAGAAGATTGACATCACTCTCATGTCTATAGGAAGCTACAGCTGGGATGGCTGATCAAAGTGTGCTGTAAACACTGTCGACTGTATATACAGTAAAGGTGGACAAACCTTCTGTGATGCCACCTATAGGTTTCCTTAACAGCAGTTTGGTGGCTCCAGCAGTACTGACTTCTCCACACTCCTGCGTGGAGGTAAAGATGAAGATGGAGCATGAATGCAGCTGAGACAGGACTTAAAAACATCTCTTGTCCTTTGATTATCCTGTGACCTCTACAAGCTGTCACTCAGACTGAGCACGTTATTAACTATGCATGAATTTAAGAGTTTGCTGCCTGCTGCTGATTGGCCTTGTTTATTGTACTGACATGAGAGTAATCTCATTTTTCTCTTGGTAACAAGTGTCATGTTGCTGTTCGAACACTTTTGGCTTAAGGTTCTTGCCGTCTCTGCTGGAAAGGGGCAATTTAAGTCACAGACCTCTCAAGTCTACAGATTGCCTCCGTTATGATTTTGTTAATTTACAAGTGTAATTCAAGTTTCAAACCTTTTCTTTAACAAGAGTTGTATTGCAGATTTATCACCAGCATTATTTAATTAATTTCAAGTAATTTTAAAGTCTGAAAGCTCAGACTTTCCTGTTTTATTTGGACATATTTCAAGTTATTTTTCCCATTATTCATAACATAATACATGTTTTGTTTGTTTCAACAGAGCTCCAGATCTGAGGATGCAAAGCACAGTGATCCAGCCAAAGACAGTGGCAATCATTTCTGAAATATGTTATTTTAATGTCCTATTTCCACAACTGTTTAAAGGCATTTATTTTCCAAAAAGACCCAAACCTGCAGCTAAAACCCAAATGATGCACTCACCCTCTCAGTCTGCTTGTCAGTCTGCTGACAGTCTTGCTGTTGACTTAATATAATTGATTTTACCTATCAATAAAGGCTATTTTTGTTGAGTGACCTTTTTTTCTGGTAATTTAAATGATTCCTAGTGAAGCTAAATGCCATCTTACAGCTTTTCAATCAATTCTGCTTCTACGAGAACGAGCAAACACAAACCATCCCGCCGACCCGCTTGATTAAAAAGCTTCTTATTATACGGTTTTGAGCATTGTTGTGACTGAAGTTAATGAGAAAATAATACTTCGATAAAACACAAAGGTTACCGTGTCCTCCTGGAGGACTTTAAACAGGAAGCTGCTGCCAAAAAGCTTTGGCAGTGATACAACAAACAAGAAAGTGTAATAAATACAAATAGAGTCAACAAACTGTGGAGCCTCTGCTACAAATGCAACATTAGAATGGTGTGTACAGAGATTATACACAATGTTTAGTGTGTTTTCTTTCCAGCTAAATCGTATTGGTTTATGTGCATGATTTGATGATTATGTTTTTAAGCACATAAATCTTGAATTAATATTGATTTGGTACCACTCGTGTCTGTATGTTTATATGGTGCTACAGCCAAAGGCCATCATGAACATTTTTTATCATGTTTGTTTCATTTATAAACATAATGTCATATCTTGTCAGCAGGATATGTGCTGAAAGGGTTTCTTGGCAACCAGCACAGTGTCAGAAAGTCGCTTTTTGGTCTTAAATACTTTTGGGGATTTAACACGACACAAACCCACATTTTGTCTTTTTAAAGTTGTGATTTTTGTACAGATTAGACAAAGTGCTTTAAAGTGTTTGACAGCCTCTCGAACTGTTTCCTGGGCCTTCATTTTTGATGCTGAGCTGAACTAATTGCCTCCTGGATCTAGCTTCATGACCTTCAGACACAAAGCCCACAGAGAGGTATCTATCTTTTCATCTAGCTCTTGGCCAGAGCTGGTAGAGACTTGAATGGTGCCATACAGTAGATGCTAGTTTGTATGAGTTTGAGAGGTACAAACATATAGAACACTCTGTAATTTGTATTCTGCGTTGATGCTGTTAGATACCAGTCCAGTTCCTCGAGAATCTGTTGTGAGTGAGAGGGAGCATGAATAATGAACCAACAGCTCAGGATAGACCAGTCAGCAAGGACAGTGTCTGTACAGCATCACAGATCTGAAGAACTGAAGTAGTCCAGAGGACAAAGCAAACTGCTAGGGTGGTGAGAACATTTGCTCTTTTCTCCTGCAGCTGAAGGTTGAACTAGAGGGAGGTGAACATTGCAGCCTTCAGGCCGGTACTGAAACTTTAGCTCATGATTTGTCACCTGCCAGCCCATCCTGGCTTATTCTGAATCCGCATAACTAAACCTTGCAAAGTTGTAAAGTCTTGAGAGATAGCGAGTAAGTGAGGTTGGCAGAGTATTAGCTCACGTCTTCTTTTGTTCATTGACCTTTGTGAAATTTTAATAAAGACTTTAAGATTAATTAAAGAGCAGAAAAGCTTCTGCATTTGATGAATATAAATTTTTAGCCACTGTAGTCCAATATGGAGTTAATGACTCACCTATATTGGCAAAAGGTCATAATTTTAGGAAATATGATTTCAAATTAGGCTGTTTTAATGATTGGTAGATGTGGATGGATATCTCACATTTGCCCCAATGGAGGTTTTAATTCCTGTTGGTTCTCTCTCAGCCGTGGGGGTGCAGACAGTCAGAAGGTGATTAAGAACAATGGGGACATTTCTCTTCTTCCTTATTAATACTGCCATTATCTGGTTCCACACTGACCACCAGGGTTCTCCATAACCAATTTAAAGTTGCAGACTTGCCTTTAAAACGCTCATGCAAAGCCCTGTACTGCAATACTTCAGTCTGGAGTGGGGATTTTCTGATTAAACCGCTGCTCCGTGACCACCGAGTGATTTCGGCTCACAGACATTTATCTGAATTCTGCAAAAAAAAAAAAAAAAAAGGGCAGATTGGGGTGGTGGGGCAGTTAAATGATATGCTGTAGATTCTCATAGGGAATGAAGGTGCAGCTTTGCTTGGCTGATCAGCAGATTAATTCCTATCAAAACTACCAGGACTGTCCTGGAAAGTGTTTAAATTTTCTGGAATAGCGGTGGATAAAATCTAAAATGTGTCTAAATGGCAAGACGTGGAAAATATTTCACTTTAAGATATAGAAGCCTAAAAAGCATGGCCACGAAGCTATCAAAGATTTATTTAAAAACAGACTCAAAACTGTGACTCATTATAAATGGCCTGAGGCAGTACTCATCATATTCAAATCAAATTTAATGATCCTGCTCTGTGGTTTCTTTGGTTTCTCCACATGGAAAACCCATCAAAAAAGTGAAATCACGACTCCTGCAGTCATAATGAATGCTGCCTCTGAAGACATGTCAAATTATTTCCGTTATGGTTGGAGCTTTTATTTGTTATGTCGTTATGATTGGTGCTAATGCTTGCATGTCATATTAATTAGTAAAAGGCTGCTGCTGAACCTCAAGTGATGTCTCGTTGGCTGGTGGTATTTTCTTTTTGAGTGGTGCACATTTTAAACTTAGGGATTTTCTTTGTAGGTGTCTGAAAAAGCAAATGACTTGGCCTTTAAAACATATGCTCCTTCTTTGACACATCGAAATCTACTGCAACTAAAGCAGCTTACCATCTCTGAGTCTTATGATTATACAATTTAACTCCACATGAGGGATTGCAGGTTTAATTAGTCAGTGTTATGTCTGTAACAAGTGCAGTGTATCATTTCACGCTGACCTGCGATCGTTTAAATACTGTTACTATATCAGCTTAATTGCATAAAGAGCATTTTAGCATTTCAGAATCCTGAATCCTCAGTATTCATGTCGGCTTTTGTAATTATGAAGAACTTATTATCAAACACAGCTGGGAGTTGAATGAGCACATCTATTAAGAAAACATAAATTGTTCTGCAGTACCATCCCTGTTGAAGGATTTGTTCAACTGTAAACAATTGATTTTACATTCACAAAAACAACCTTTCCTCTGCAAAGCCCCAGTGGATACAGTCGTTTTATATTAAAGTTATGTTTTAAATCGGCTCAGGCACTTCTCTTAACAATGAGCAGGAACATGTTGTTTTTGTTGGTTCCTGACTTATGTATTTCTGTTGATCAATGCATTAAAACACTTTTGATTTTTGTCCAATAAACACAACACTTCAGCTACGGAAAACCATTTGACAAAAAAAAACAAGTTTCCCAATCTAATGTGATAAAGCATGTGAAAACCTTTGCAGTGTTCATATTTTATCAAAGACAAAGTGTTGTAGATCTAGTGCTGATTTACAGGACTGATCAGTAGTATTTAATGTGATGTTGCTAAAAATGTGGAGTTGTTTTTTTTTTTTACAGTGAAAATGTTAATTCAAATAAAATATATACAATTTGCTTCCATTGGCATGAATGTCTGATGTAAATGTTTCGTTTTGTCAAAAGACACATTTACATAGACAGACAGAAAGTCTAGATACTCATTATATAAAACAGGCATACCACCTATGAGAGAGCTGAAATCATAAAATCTGTGCATTATTTTAAAGGCATTACTCTCAGAGGATATGATTAAAGCATAGTTGAACATGAACAGGTCTTTAATTTATTTAGGATGGCATAAAATGGCTATTAAATTATAGATGCACCGTGGGCTCTTCAGTATCTCTCCACACTGAGAGCAGCTGTACAAATCACCCCTGGACCTGAGATCTGCAGGCTGTTCAGCGCTGTTGCAGCTCTGCTTTAATATCAGACTGACTGGAGAATGATGGACATGGCTGAGCAGCTCCACTCTGTCAGAATACATAATGAATCAGCAGTTGAGGCAAAGTAATGAAGGTGATAATAACATCTGATGCAGGGGCAGCGAACTCATTTACAGGTAATTTCAAGCAAATTATACGTCAAACTGTTTCTTTCTGAGCATTACTGTCACTGCTGCTGAAATTGTTTCAGTGCAGACTGTAGCCTGTACGGTGTCACACAATCTGAGCTTGTCAAGTTGCAGCATAATGATGGGAGCTGTGGTTATAAAGCCTCTCCACTAGGGGGCAGTAAAACATTGTTCTCAAGCTTGAATGGCACAGGAAGAATTACAGAGGCCGCGGGCATGCCTGTTGTTAATCCTCAGGGGAAATGAGTCTAAAGAATTAGAATCATTTTGGGTCCGTGTACGGATCTGGTAATTGGATTTTCCATTCTGAAACGGGTATTGAAAAACAAAAAACGAGTGGTTATTTGATTTTCGTTTTAAAAAACAAAATTTAAAATTGAAATACAAGGCGTTTTTCCTTTTCATGATCAAAAAGGGATATACGATTTTTTAAAAAATGTTTTGACTTTCGTTTTATATTTAGAATAACAAGAAAGTAAAATCAGTAAGAGACAGAAACGAAAAAGGGTCCGTTTTTTCATTTTCTGAGACCGGAAGTGGTCATCAGCAAGAGTGGAGCCAAACAGAGTACGGTGCATAGACTGTATATACATTTTTTTTTCGTGAGTTTTCATGGTCAAAATGAGAGATCAGGTGGCCGATCTTAAAATAAATCAATATTGATTTTTTTATAGAGCGTTAAAGTTTTGCGAAGCCAGGGGGCGGGGCTACTTGATTGACAGTCCGGTCTGGAATGATTGACAGGTCCTATGGAGGAGGCAGCAGAGACTCTGCTCTCCTCGTTTGGATTAATTCTGATATAATAACTGTTGGTTTATTTATCGGTGGAGCAGCGAAACATTTTCCACAGACAGTTTTCCTGCCCGTTGGCTTGTTTTAACCAGTTTTCTACCTTCAGCTGATTCTACCAGCAGACACTGAAAGGACTCTAATAGTTCAGTAAGTAAATGTTTATTTTCGTATCGGTGCCGCTTTTAATGCACTTTATATGCAGCTTTAGTGTCAGATATAATGTGTGCCATGCACTCCAGATGTTGGTGGACTTTGTATCAGTGTGTTGACCAGAGAAGAAAGTTAGCATAGTAAATATTAGCTTTAATGTTAGCGATGCTAACCGAGCTAGCTGGCCGTAGCCTGATTAAAGCTAACGTAGCATCAAGCTAATGTTTTGAGTTTCATGTAAACAGCTGAAGGTGTGTTGTGTTCCTGTAATGTGGTTCATTAAGTTCATAAAACTGTGGCTGGTTGACATTAATGTAACGTTCAGGAAACTTAAATGTGATTAAAACAGAAACGTTAATGTTCTAGTTGTCAGTAATCAGCTTTAATTTGACACTAAAACAGACTCTGATAGTTTTAAATGACATCAGTTTCATTAATTTGTTGAAAATTGTCTCATTTGTTGTTGTGATGTTGCTGCTGATTCATTAAAACCAGATGATCCATGTTGAAGATACATTTGTTCTAGTATCAGAAGTACAAGAAGGAAAATGGAAGTTTAGTTCTGCTACATCAAAGATTTCAGGATTAAAATAACTAAATGAGTCTTTATGCCTCAAACTTTATGTTTACAATAAAGAAATAATGAAATAATCACAGATAATAAAAATATAAATAGCAGAGAAAACCTGAGAGAATAATTTCCTGAAAAGTCTGTGAAGGAAAAGCAGCTTTTTATCCTGAAAGGTCAGAATCAGCTCCAACATCTGCATCTGACAGCATCAAGTCAACCAGAAAGAAAAGAAAAAAGAAAATGACTTCTTTCTGATCACATCTGTTCCACTGCTTACAGTCTGCTGCTGCTCACATTCTTCACATTTATAGTCCACTTTTAAAAGTTCAGCAGACAGGTGCTCTGCTTTGGAGTGTGACGATGTCATTGGTGATGTGGAGAGTGAAGTTTCCGTTTCACCCACAGCGTGCTTTAGGGCAGCCGGGGTCGGACTTGATGTTTGAAATACTGATCGACAGCTCAGATTTAACTGTCTGTAGTTCCGTTTTAATGGGTGTTAAACTTTCACTCAAAGCCGCCAGGAGCTGGGTCTTTAAAATAACCGCCGTCTCGTTACAGAGTGAAAGTAGCAGTTCCTCCTTAAGGTCAGAGATTGCAGCATCTGAGGGCCTCTTCAAAAGAAGATGTAGTTGATGAAGGCGTTCTGGAGCAGGACCAGAAAGACCACGACCAAGCAGCCTTGAGATCTTAGGCAGCGTCTCCCTCAGGTGGGTGTCAACGGTGTTCACGGTCAGGTCTGTGGTAATCCCGTCAAAAAACAAAACAGAAAAAAATCTAGATTATAAATCAACATGTAACCAAAGCACTCTGTGTATAATGCCATAGTATAGGATGTAGTTCAGAAAATGTCAAAGTATAGTATACTTTACTCAAGAATAACATAGTATGGCCTGTAGTTCATAGTACAGCATGTCGAACTGATTATTATGTGGTTCAAAAAGTGCAAAATGATAGGATGTTGCCTAAAATTGTCATGTATGATATGTGGTTCAAAAAATGTCATAGTGCAGTATATTGTCAAAATAGTATGTTTTTCAAGAAAACATCACAGTATATGTCGTCTAAAAAATGCCATAGAATAATATTTCATTGCACAGGTAAAAGTATAGTAATTTTTAAAACTGTTCAAATTCTTATAATGTGTTGCTAAAAAACAAAAAAAAACTAAAACAAAAAAAAACGTCATAGTAATATGTCAATTTAAAAAGCCTATAGTATAGAGTGTCGCCCAACAAATGTCATAGTATAGCATGTCGCTCTAAAAACGTCATAGTATGGCCTTTGGTCCAAAAAACGTCATAGTATAGCATGTCGTCCAAAAAACATCATGGTATAGCATGTCACTCTAAAAACATAGTATATCCTTTGGTCCAAAAAACGTCGTAGCATAGTATGTCGTCCAAAAAACATCATGATATAGCATGTCGCTCTAATAACATTATAGTATAGCATGTCACTCTAAAAACGTCATAGTATAGCATATCACCCAAAAAACGTCATAGTATAGCATGTCACTCTAAAATTGTCATAGTATAGCATGTCACTCTAAAAACGTCATAGTATAGCCTTTGGTCTAAAAACGTCATAGTATAGCATGTCACTTTAAAAACGTCATAGTATAGCATGTCACTTTAAAAACGTCATAGTATAGCATGTCACTTTAAAAACGTCATAGTATAGCATGTCACTCAAAAAACGTCATAGTATAGCATGTCACTCTAAAATTGTCATAGTATAGCATGTCACTCTAAAAACGTCATAGTATAGCCTTTGGTCTAAAAACGTCATAGTATAGCATGTCACTTTAAAAACGTCATAGTATAGCATGTCACTTTAAAAACGTCATAGTATAGCATGTCACTTTAAAAACGTCATAGTATAGCATGTCACTCAAAAAACGTCATAGTATAGCATGTCACTTTAAAAACGTCATAGTATAGCATGTCACTCTAAAAACGTCATAGTATAGCATGTCACTCAAAAAACGTCATAGTATAGCTTTTGGTCCAACAAACGTGATAGTATAGCATGTCTTTCAACAAAATATCATAGTATAGCATGTCACTCTAAAAACGTCATAGTATAGCCTTTGGTCTAAAAACGTCATAGTATAGCCTTTGGTCTAAAAACGTCATAGTATAGCCTTTGGTCTAAAAACGTCACAGTATAGCATGTCGCTCTAAAAACGTCACAGTATAGCATGTCGTTCTAAAAACGTCATAGTATAGCATGTCACCCAAAAAACGTCAGAGTATAGCATGTCGTCCAACAAACGTCATCGTATAGCATGTCGCTCTAGAAACGTCATACGATAGCATGTCAATCTAAAAACGTCATAGTATAGCATGTCGCTCTAAAAACGTCATAGTACAGCATGTCACTCTAAAAACGTCATAGTATAGCCTTTGGTCCAAAAAACGTCATAGTATAGCATGTCGTCCAAAGAACATCATAGAATAGCATGTCGCTCTTAAAATGTCATAGTATAGCATGTCGCTCTAAAAACGTCATAGTATAGCATGTCGTCCAAAAAAAGTCATCGTATAGCATGTCGCTCTTGAAACGTCATAGTATAGCATGTCGCTCTAAAAACGTCACAGTATAGCAGGTCGCTTTAAAAACGTCACAGTATAGCATGTCGTTCTAAAAAAGTCATAGTGTAGCATGTCACCCAAAAAACGTCATAGTATAGCATGTCGCTCTTGAAACGTCACAGTATAGCATGTCGTCCAAAAAACATCATAGTATAGCATGTCGCTCTAAAAACGTCATAGTATAGCATGTCGTCCAAAAAAAGTCATCGTATAGCATGTCGCTCTTGAAACGTCATAGTATAGCATGTCGCTCTAAAAACGTCACAGTATAGCAGGTCGCTTTAAAAACGTCACAGTATAGCATGTCGTTCTAAAAAAGTCATAGTGTAGCATGTCGTCCAAAAAACGTCATCGTATAGCATGTCGCTCTTGAAACGTCACAGTATAGCACGTCGTCCAAAAAACATCATAGTATAGCATGTCGCTCTAAAAACGTCACAGTATAGCATGTCGCTCTAAAAACGTAACAGTATAGCATGTCGTCCAAAGAACATCATAGTATAGCATGTCGCGCTTAAAACGTCATAGTATAGCATGTCATCCAAAGAACATCATAGTATAGCATGTTGCTCTTAAAACGTCATAGTATAGCATGTCATCCAAAGAACATCATAGTATAGCATGTCACTCTTAAAAGTTATAGTATAGCATGTGGCTCAAAAAACGTCATCGTATAGCATGTCGCTCTAAAAACGTCATAGTGTAGCCTTCGGTCCAAAAAACGTCATAGTATAGCATGTCGTCCAAAGAACATCACAGTATAGCATGTCACTCTTAAAACGTCATAGTATAGCATGTGGCTCAAAAAAAGTCATAGTGTAGCATGTCACTCGAAAAACATAGTATAGCATGTCGCTCTAAAAACATCATAGTATAGCCTTTGGTCCACAAAACGTTGTTTTGTCCCGGCTGTCTGAAGTAGGTGAGGAGCAACACCAAAACAGTCCAAACGCTGGTTTCCAGAGGTTTAGACGAGTATTTATTTGAAAGAGGAAGTTTACAACAACACAACATGTGAGGGGGTTAAAAACAAATGGGTGTTAGTAAAATAAAAATAAATAAACACAACTAAAAGTGAACTTCATGTTGACATTGATGGGCATTCCAACCAGGAACAAAGTAAAAGATAATCAATACGAAAAAAAAAAACTCTTCCTGTTCACCTCTTCAAGCCCAAAAACACACCGCAGTAGCACCCTAAACTAAAACTACCAATGGGTTCCCTGTTTTCCTTTCTGAACAATTCAAAGGTCCCTCTCTATCTCCCCACACATCCACCAACCACTGGAACACATCTCCAAAGTTCTGCCAGGCCAGCTCAGCTTCCCCTCAGAAGAAGTTCCACCAGATGAAGGAGCCTTTTGAGAGGCAGCTGGCATCATGATTGGACTGTACTTTGGTCTGTTCCAATCCAGCTTCAGCTCCAGAGACAGCAGGCGGGACGAGTCAACGGAGGCCGGGTGGACGAAGGCATGCAGCTGAGTACAATCCAGAAAACAACAGAGGAGGAGTGCAGCGGTCCAGAGCCAGAACAAGCAGAGTAGCATCGTATGTCTCTTAGAAAACATCATAGTATAGCCTTTGGTATGAAAAAAACGCCATCATATACATCGTATATTGTACAAATAACAAGTCAAAGGAAAGAGACATACATTGTAGAATTGTAGTAATTGTGGGCTGACTGATTTACTGATTATCAGCACTTTATTTTTTACTGATTTACGGTAATAAATACATTTTAAAATGGCGCTACTTTGGCTCTGAACCTTAATCTACCTGTGGTCGCTCTGTCTTCTGGAGTGATTTGATTGGTTATACGTCACGAATAAAACTCCTTTAACTTAACATCTGTAAACAAAACAAAAACATATCAGCAAAGTTTTCTGTTTAAGTTTGTGTTCTTGTAAGTTTAACTCCAAGATTTTAAATACTTTCATTTACTGCAAATGAATATCCAAATGAATATACTCCAAATGTCTCACTAATAATCATTATCAGCCTTAAAAACCCACAAAACACCCCTCTATACTCGACCACACTTAGTACAGTCCGGTTCCCCCTTCTATAAATCTGCTTGGAATCGTCCACTTCCTGTTTGTCAAAGTGGCCTTCTACCTGGACAGGTTTTGTTGGAGCACATGCAACAAACATTTTGGGTAACTGCACTTTAATATGGATGGATGACACTGAATTAGAGTCTGTTTTAATGAGACTGAGTTCAGATGTGTAGCTCTGTCATTAAATAGTAAATTATTTCTCAGAATTCACAGAGAAAAGTCTGAACTGTTTGCTAGGTTAGCGTCCCACATGTTCTTTGGCTCAGCTAAAGCTAACTCTCCAACTTCTGGATCTCTTGAGTTGCTTGTTGTTAAAATATCTTGCTAGAGGTGCTGAAGCTCAGAAAGTCTGAGATGTTTGTTCAAAATAAGCTCATTCTCAAGTACTCTCAAGCAGCACATCCAGACTCAGTCTCATTTATGTAGAGATTAAACTTCAGTGTCATTTATTGATGTTAAAGTGCAGTTTTTCAACTGTTTGTTGCACATGCTCCTGACCAAACCAGTCCAGGTGGAAGACGATGTGAAGAGAAAGCTCCAGAGGATGAATATCACACATTTACGTTGGAAATAAATGTCCTTTAATTAGACATTGTCATGCAAAAGTTGGATTCCCCTTTAATGATGTTCAAATCTTTGTTGAGTGTTTTGTTGATGTTTGTTTCTAAATGTTTTCTGACACTCGGCCCCAAAGATTAAAACCTTTTACGGCTCACAAGCTGCAACAATTCACACATTATCAACTATCTTTCTGACTAAACTAAGATAAAAAGTGAAAAACTGCCTGATTCCTGCATCGTGAATGTAAATCTTTTTGGTTTTTATGACAGTAAACTGAATATATTTGGGTTTGACATTTTATAAACCAAAACAAGAAATGAATTACTGGGAAAAAACAATCAACAGATTAATGGACAAAGAAAATGTGTTTTCCAACATATATGTCTGAATTACTCCAACATTACAAGATACATACAATTTTAATTCAATTTTATTTAAATAACGCCAATTACAGGTCAAATTGTCTCAAGACACTTTATTTTGATATTTTTTGGTCATATTTAAAATATGACAAAGTAAGAAATTTAAACCTCTTGACTAATCCAATTTATTATTTGGTTTTTAAGAGACTAATGGACAATTAAAATAAGTTTCTCCACTAAAACTAATAAACATGAGGTCAAATAGAAGGAACAGTTTTAAATACTGCAGTCCCACGACGACAAGAATAAAGTTTGTCAACAAAAAGTAAATCTGCAGGTGGATTCCATTAAAGTCCTAATAAATGATAAAGTGTGATACTAAAGGTTTGTGGTGCTAAAAATCTCCAAGTAAAGATATGAAGTTGAACATCTGGATGGAGGCTGATAAAAGTTGACCTCCCTTCATTTCTCTGGAGCGACTCCATGGATTTTATGGATGGTGGTTAAAGACCTGCTCTTCTAGTCGTCTTCCTTCTAGTCGCTGTAAAAAGTCAGTCCATCCTGGCCGACTTCAACATCTCTTCATGACAAGTTGTTCTGCCTCCGACCTGGTGGAAACTCCAGAAACTCGGGAAAACCTGTGGAGACTCGAAGAACTCGTGGAGACTCGAAGAACTCGTTGGGCGGGGGAAGGTGTGGTGGGTGGTGTGGGGAGGTGGGGGAGTAGAGGGGGGAGGCCGCCACCCACCTCCCCGCCTACTCTCCGCCCTGACTCCACCCAGACTCCGCCTTGGCTCTGCCCACGTGGTCACTTCAGGAACTACGATGCCAAAGGGACGACGAAATTATTTCTTTTCATCTGATCTGTAGCTCAGTGAGTTAAGGATTTGCCTATGGAGCTGCAGGTCGCTGGTTCAAGACCAGACCCTTCTTAAATTTTATCAAAATCCTGACAAAGACAAAGAAAGAAAAATGCCGGTGGTGGGTCTTGAACCGGCTACCTTCCACTTGGTAGTCCTTCTTCTTACCCCCTGAGCTACTTGCTCAGATACTAATTCTTCTTTTTTTTGCGCATTTGTCATCTATTTTTTGTCGTTTTCGAGTTTTTTTTTCACTCGAGTCTCAACTCGACCGTTTTTCTCAGGAGGTTGGACTTCAGCCTTTGTGCTGGAGGGTGGAACCCTCACTTCCAAGACTTTCCAAAGCCTCCACACCTCCCGAGTCCTCAGGACCTGAGCTTTCACACAGTCTGAGGGCTGAAATTTTCTAAGTCCCACAGTAGATCTCTGTTAGTTTGAACCTTTTGACAGTCCCAGGACTGATATCTTCTAAGTTCCTGAGTAGTTCTCTGTTAGTTTGAACCTTTAGACAGTCTGAGGACTGAAATCCTAAAAGTTTCTCAGTACTTCTCTGTTAATTTGAACCTTCAGACAGTCTGAGGACTGAAATCTTAAAAGTTTCTCAGTACTTCTCTGTTAGTTTGAACTTTCTGGTTAACAGAAGCCTTAAAACTTGTGACCATGAGTCTTGCTTTCACATTTAGACCATCAATCTGAGTTCTTGTCAGACCTTCACCTGTGGGTTTTTTAGAAATCCTTAACAAACTTTGATTCTCTTCACTGAACAGTAAAGTTTGTGGAGATCAGAAGGTAACATTAGTTTGATCAATGCCTTCAACTACTAGTAGACTTTATCTGGAAAGCAGTTTTCTGAAATGAGTTCTTAGTAAATCTGTCCACAATCAAACCAAGAACATAGAAAGAGGAAAAGAGGAAGAAACAACTTGATGTTTTCATTTCAGACTAGAAAACACTTCAAGACCTTTATGTTTTTGCTCTTTTTGATCGTTATATTGTCTCTTCTGTTTAATTTGATTTTCTAAAGTTTAACTGGTATTTTTTAAAATGTTTTGTCTTTAGTTTGATTCTTCTTAAATGTTTAGTTTTGCTCTTTTCTCACCTTTTATTCTTTTCTAATGTCTGATTTGATTTCCAAATGTTTTGTCTTTTTAATGTTTTTTTTTTTTTCAAATGTTTTATTGGCTTGTTTGAAAATTTTCCTTTTCTTTCCCAGTGTTTTTTCGAATAAATCTTTAAGGTTTTTCTTTTTAAATGTTTTACCACCTTTTAATGTTTAATTTTCTTTTTAAATTCTTCATTGTATTTTCTGTTTAATTCCTATTTAAAGTTTTATTGTCTTTAAGATCTTATTTTTTAATTAAACATTTAATTTTTTAAATTAAATGTTTTGTCTTTTTAAAGGTTTAATAATCTAATTAAATGTTTCATATTTTTTTAAATGTTTAATATTCTTGTTTAATTGTAATTTTTAAATGTTTAAAATATTTCATCTTTAATGTTTACTATTCTTGTTTAAAAATTGTTTCATTTCATAATTACATGTTTTGTATCTTGTTTAATTATCTAATTAAATATTTTGTCCATTTAATGTAATTTAATTGTATTTAATGTTTATTTTTTTAAAGTTTTATTGTATTAAATGTTTTTCTCCTTTGATTTAATTGCTTTTATAAACATATTTATTTCTTTAATCTTTTTTTTCTGTCAAGATTTTAACCCCAACCTTAAAAATGAAACAACCCCTTAAGCCACAATGAAAATACTTCTGTTGTCACAATCACGAGTTAGTCAATTATTCAGTTTATCAATTCAGCTTTATTTGTTTAGCACCTTTCACACAGATTACAAAACTAAACAAGCAAAAAGAAAAAACTATGCTAAAACTATGATTAAAATTCAAAAACAAACAAAAAAAAA